>NW_026881030.1:0-33712 GCF_032173495.1 Musca vetustissima | reverse complement strand
TAAATTTAAAATATCTTTAGTTTCTGAATATTTTTTTGTTACGCTCCAAATCACGAACACATGTTTTTACTTTCAAAAAATTAAATTTTTTAATTCAATAAAAATTCATCTTCTTTATTAAAAAAAAAAATTCACAGTTTTTATTTTATTTTTTATTTAATATGTTTAATATATTTTTAATACTCAAAATTTAAATATTTTATTTTTGTATTATTTTATTTTTTTTCAAAATCTTTATTTTTTTAATTTTATTTATATATTATTTTTTTAATCTTTATTTTTCTATTTTTTATTTATTTTTTAATTAATGCTTACAATTTTGTTGGTTATTTATTTATTTTTTTATTTTACTTTTTAACAAATATTAGTATGTCATTTTTTTTTGGGTTAAGTTTTGTGTGTGTGTTTCTTCAAAAGACAAACTTGTTGCTTTTATTACTGGGTAATATGTTGGGGTGGATTTGTTGTTTCTTTCTTTCAAGCACTGCTATTTTATCACTGTTTTTTTTTCTTTTGCAACTTATTTTTGTTATGTTTCTTTTTACCGCCCAACACAACCTTTCGAAGCAACAGTCACTCGGTGTCTAAAAATCCACGGCCAACTGGTGTTGCTTTCTCTCTCTCGTAATTACTATCATCACAACAGCATCACTTTCACATGACTGTTAGTTACTCTCCACAGCATCATCATCTTCTTCTTCTTCTCGCTTTGATTTTACTTTAAACAACTAAAAATATCACTCACACAAAAAACACTTGTTGTTACTCTTCATTGGAGTTTAAGCATTCACCACATTGTAACACATCATATCTGCACGCACACACACACTCACACGGAGCACAACACAACAAAGTTTGTTTTCTTTTGGGTCCTTTTTGCACCATAAAATTTTTCTAAACTGTACGCCAACAATAACCAACAATAACTGATGTTCAATTCACGTGTTGCACCTGCTTTTATAGACTTTTAACGATGGTTGGTCGGCCAGCGAGCATTCCACCACCCTTCGGGCCATCAAGCACATGCAAGAAACTGGTATTTGGGTTTGTTACTCATCAAGGTAAACGAAATGGATGATGATGCTGTGATGCTGCTGTTGGGAAACAAAAGCACGAACAAACACGGAGATATTGTTATTCAGTACTCTCCGTTAGTTGTTCTCTCCCGGAGAGTCATGCGCTGTGAACAAAAACTGTTGCTTGTTTTGTATGACAATACCTCGTGGCTTAACACACACAGTCTACCTGTTGGACTTCCAGCTGGCATATACCGTACGGTCTCTCTCTCCCTCTCTTTCTTGTCTTTATTGTCTCAGACACACTCGCTCTCTCGCGTTACCTTGTCTTTATTAGATTTCCCTTGATTTTTTCGTTGATGAACAAAATTGAGTTAACCTTGAATTGGTCGTTTCAAAGAAGAGTGATGAAATATTTTTCTCTCTCTCTCGCTCTTAATTCTATTTTCTCTTAACAATGTTAATGCATTAATGTAATGGAAATACTCTGTAAAAGGCCCCGTGTGTTAAGAGGCCTTTCCTTTCAATCAAATGGGATAATATTGTTCATGTGTGTGCGTGACGTCTGATCTATCCTTGTTGTTGCTTGTTTTTCTTTTGTTTTTGTAGGGATTACTAATTTTTGAGGCCTTCATAACTAATTTTATTTATAGTCTCAAAACAATAATGGCCAAGAGGCTCTTAATGGAAAAAAGGGTCATAATATAATTATTTTTAAAGGTAAAAGAGATTTTTTTTTGAGAGATTCAGCGTATTTAGGCGTGGATTTTTTGTTAATATTTTTTCATAGCTTACCAATAGGCGTGGATTTTTGTAGAATTTTTTTCATGGCCTACCAATAGGCGTGGATTTTTGTAGAAATATTTTTTCATTGCCTATCTACAGGCGTGGATTTGGTTACCCTGTTACACTCATAGTTGTAACTACAAATGTTGATATACTGTGTTTCGGATTAAACAACACCTGATACCATCTAAATTTAGTTGGAAAAAATAAAAAAAAAATTGAAGGGTAGAATATAAAAGTTAAACGAAGGAATATCTCCATAGCTGAGGGCTGACAATGATTTCCATGGAAATTTGTAATACGAAGATGTTAGTGTTAAGGACTTGTGTAATTCCTACACATATGTCCCTGCTAAGGGATTTTTCCGTTTAATGAGGTCCTTAACTGTTTTGCAAATGTGAATTATTATTTTCCTCCAGCAACATAATAGATCATTAGGATATATTTTTTTATTGTTAGCTTTGAAACAGGTGAAAGGGTAGAACAAGTGAAAAAATGGTAAGTTCGGCCGGGCCGAACTTTGGATACCCTCCACCATATATATATTGACAGGTACTAGAAATGAAAATATAGGGAACATACCAAAAAGTGGACATATACCGACATTTCTAAAAACGGATTATGTAAACCATAATACAAATTTTAGAAATTTTTAAAGGATAATTGTACCCTCAGCCTTATGGCTAATGAAGGTGTATACACTTTAACACGGTGAAAATGTGTCTCATCGAAATATTGGTTCTAGACCCCATGTTTCTTTGGACCAAATCCTTTTCAGAAAATTTAGATTTCATCCGAACTTTGCCCATCTTATTATTTCTTCCAAGCTTAGTTCAAATTCGAAGATGGGGAATATTGGTCCACTCCTTCTGGAACTCCCAATCAGGGGCTAGGTCTAAATGCGGCTATAGTTCATTATCGAACCTTATGTTCTAATTTTTTATCTCTCTATCCTCCGCAGGTGAACTGATTACAAAAGAGTCTTAGAACCAAACTCAAAATGCGGAACAAATCAGATAACTATTTTAATATAAAAAAGGGGGTTATATGGGGACTACCCCAAAAAGGAGGCGAATATTAATAATTTTTGGTAGGGAGAATTGTTACCATATACGACTACAAAATACCAAATTGCAGCAAATTCGGTTGAAAAACTCGCTCAAGAACCCCAAAATACCGAAAATTGGGTGTACCCTTATATGGGGGCAATCCGAAAAAATGGACCTATATTCATAATTTTTGGTGGAGAAATTTGGAACCTTTTAAGAACCCAATGTACCAAATTTCAGCGTATTCGCTTGAAAAACTCGCTCAAGAACCCCAAAATACCGAAAATTGGGGGGTACCTTTATATGGGGGCTACCAGAAAAAGTGCTCCCATATTTATAATTTTTATTAGAGATATTTGGTGCCCAATAAGAACCCAATGTACCAAATTTCAGCGAATTCAGTTAAAAATCGCGCTCAAGAACCCCAAAATACCGAAAATTGGGGGTGCCCTTATGTGGGGCCTACCAGAAAAAGTGCTCCCATATTTATAATTTTTAGTACAGATATTTGGTACCCAATAAGAACCCAATGTACCAAATTTCAGCGAATTCAGTTAAAAATCGCGCTCAAGAACCCCAAAATACCGAAAATTGGGGGTGCCCTTATGTGGGGCCTACCAGAAAAAGTCGACCGATCTTTATAATTTTTAGTAGAGATATTTGGTACCCAATAAGAACCCAATGTACAAAATTTCAGCGAATTCGGTTAAAAATCGCGCTCAAGAACCCAAAAATACCGAAAATTGGGGGTGCCCTTATATGGGGGCTACCAGAAAAAGTCGACCGATCTTTATAATTTTTAGTAGGGATATTTGGTACCCAATAAGAACCCAATGTACAAAATTTCAGCGAATTCGGTTGAAAAATGCGCTCAAGAATCCCAAATTAACGAAAATTGGGGGTACCCTTATATGGGGGATATCCGAAAAAATACACCTATATTTATAATTTTTTGTGGAGAGATTTATTACCTATTAAGAACTCGAAATGCTAAATTACAGCCAATTCGGTGAAAAAATCCGGTCAAAACTCCTCAAAAACTGCAAATTGGGAGGTACCTTTATATGGGGGCTACCAGAAAAAGTGGACCTATATTTTTAATTTTTTGTGGGGACATTTAATACCCAATAAGAACCCAATGTACAAAATTTCAGCGAATTCGGTTGAAAAACGCGCTCAAGAATCCCAAAATATCGAAAATTAAGGGTACCCTTATATGGGGGCTACCCAAAAAAATTGACCTATATTTATAATTTTTTGTGGAGAGATTTGTTACCTATTAAGAACTCGAAATACTAAATTACAGCCAATTCGGTGAAAAAATCCGGTCAAAACTCCTCAAAAACTGCAAATTGGGAGGTACCTTTATATGGGCGCTACCAGAAAAAGTGGACCTATATTCATAATTTTTTGTGGAGACATTAAGTACCCAATAAGAACCCAATGTACCAAGTTTCAGCGTATTCGGTTGAAAAACGCGCCCAAGAACCCCAAAATATCGAAAATTAAGGTACCCTTATATGGGGGCTACCAGAAAAAGTGCTCCCATATTTATAATTTTTAGTACAGATATTTGGTGCCCAATAGGAACCCAATGTACCAAATTTCAGCGAATTCGGTTAAAAATCGCGCTCAAGAACCCCAAAATACCGAAAATTGGGGGTGCCCTTATATGGGGCCTACCAGAAAAAGTGGGCTGATATTTATAATTTTTAGTAGAGATATTTGGTACCCAATAAGAACCCAATGTAGAAAATTTCAGCGTATTCGGTTGAAAAACGCGCTCAAGAACCCCAAAATATCGAAAATTAAGGGTACCCTTATATGGGGGCTACCCGAAAAAATTGACCTTTATTTATAATTTTTTGTGGAGAGATTTGTTACCTATTAAGAACTCGAAATACTAAATTACAGCCAATTCGGTGGAAAAATGCGATCAAAACCCCCAAAATACTGAAAATTAGGAGGTACCGTTATATGGGGGCTACCAGAAAAAGTGAACCAATATTTATAATTTTTTGTGGGGACATTTAGTACTTAATAAAAACAAAATGTACCAAATTTCAACGTATTCGGTTGAAAAATGCGCTCAAGAACCCCAAAATACAGAAAATTGGGGGGTACTGTTATATGGGAGCTATGCTTAAACGTGGACCGATATATCCTATCTTCGAACTTGACCTGCCTGCAGACAAAAGACAACCCTATGCAAAATTTCAGCACCCTATCGCATTTCCTTCAGAAGATTACAACAGACGGATGGACATGGCTAGATCGTCTTAGAATTTTACCCTGATCAAGAATATATATACTTTATAGGGTCGGAAATGAACATTTCGATGAGTTACAAACGGAATGACAAAATTAATATACCCTCCATACTATGGTGGGGGTATACAAAAAACAAAGAAAGGCAAAAAAGAAAATACTAAAATGGGATAATTGTTCAAAACTATTTTTCAGAGCATATTTATAGGCGGAGATTTTTCAAAAACCTTTTCAGGCTAAATTTTAGGGGTGGATTTTTGAAAAATATTTTTTTTATATGAGTGTTTTTTTTCAAAAATATTTTTCGGTATTTCGACACAAAACAATTTTTAATGAAAAAATTTTCTCTATTTGCTCAGCTCTTTTTCAAATTGCTACCAATTTTTTCCTTTCTCGTTAACCCCCCCGAGAACCAAATCTCCAATTTTTTATTTCCTCTTACACATTTGTTTTTCCATAAATACCCAAAGAGAAAAAAAGAAAACTTAAGTATCCGCCATAATTAACCGTCACTTTCTTGTCATGTTTTATTTCTTTGTCTTTATTTTGAGACATCTTTACCCAGCTGGGCTTTTGTTTTTGTTGTCGTTGCTTTATTGTTACCACGCTTTGTTGGTTAAAAACCTGGCTGGCTGGTGGGTGGTGGCTCTTGTACTTGAGCCCGTCGGTATTTTCAATTAAGTTTTCCAATGGTATTTTCTTTGCCTGGATGCTGTGCGAAAAGAATTTAATGTGTCGTTATGAAAACGACACCCCCGAGAGACTAAGAAACGGCGAGGGATTGAAGGTGACAAATAGGCTCAACAGGTATGGCTGAATAAGTAAGGAGGAAATGTGAAAGAAAAACTTAATGTTAAAAATATATATTTTTTTCAAAGGCCTGGATTTTTTAAAAATATTTTTTCAGGTTAAATATTTTCTGGGCTATATTTATAGGTCTGGATTTTTTTAAAAATATTTTCTATGGGTCCATTACTAGGCGTCTAATTTTCCAAAAATATTTTTCTAAGCCTATTTATAGGCGTGGATTTTTTAAAAATATTTTCTAGTGCATAGTTATAGGCGTGGATTTGTATACCCTTCACCACACTGTGGTATTATGTCATTGCGCACATGTTTGTAACAGGCAAACGGAAACGAGATAGACACATGGTTCCTTTCGAGAATATGCATAGAATCACTTTCTATGTCGATTTATTCATGTCCGTCCGCCCGTCATTCCGTCCGTCCGTCTGTCCATGTTAAATTGTAAACAAAGTACAGATCGCATTTCCAATCCGAATTAGATGAAATTTGGCATAGGTCACTTATTTGGCCCAAGGACAAACCCTATTGAAATTGGGAAAAATCGGTTGAGATTTAGATATAGCTCCCATATATAGTTTCATCCGATTTAAGGTAAATGGTGCACCAAAGTCCCTAAACATTTTTCGATTTGCACGAAATTTGGCATAGCGTTTTAAATGAAGTCTATAATCATGTCTATTAAGTTTCGTGAAAATCGGTTAAGATTTAGTTATAGCTCCCGTATATATTTTCGTCAGATTTAAGGTAAATGGTGCACCAAAGTCCCTAAATATCTTTCGATTTGCACGAAATTTGGCATAGCGTACTAAATTGAGACTAGAATGACGTGTGTAATATTTCTTGCAAATCGGTTCAGATTTAGATATAGCTCCCATATATATGTTCCACCGATTTTAATGTAAATGGTATACCAAAGTGCCTATACATCCTTCGATTTGCACGAAATGTGGCATAGCATACTAAATTGAGTCCACAATTATGTGTGCTTTGTTCCGTGAAAATCGGTTCAGATTTAGATATAGCTCCAATATATATTTTCGTCCGATTTAAGGTAAATGCTGCGCCAAAGTCCCTAAATATCTTTCGATTTGCACGAAATTTGGTATAGCGTACCAAAGTAGGCCTAGAATGACGTACGTAAAGTTTCGTGAAAATCGATTGAGATTTAGATATAGCTCCCATATATATTTTCGTCGGATTTAATGTAAATGGTGTACCAAAGTCCCTAAATATCTTTCGATTTGCACGAAATTTGGCATAGCGTACTAAATTGAGTCTATAATGATGTCTACTAAGTTTCGTGAAAATCTATTCAGATTTAGACATAACGCCCATATATATGTTCCACCGATTTTAATGTAAATTATATACCAAAGTGCCTATACATCCTTCTATTTACACGAAATTGGGCACAGCGTATTGAATTAAGCTTTGAATGATGTGTGTTAAGTTTCGTGAAAATCGGTTCAGATTTAGATATTATGGCTTCTATATTTGACCAAATGGAAAATTTAGTATCGGTTGCAGAATGACATGTTAATGGATCCAATTTCATTTTACTGGCCTTTTAAAAATGTGACGTCTGTTAGGATTTATCTGTTGAATATACCCAAAGTGGTGAAGGGTATCATATTGTCGGTTCCGTCCGACTTTACTGTTTACAGGCTTGGATTTTTTCAAAATATTTTCTAAGGCATAGGAATGGATTTTTTTTTAAATATTTTATAATTTTCTGTTTTATTTAAATCGATTTTTACAAAAATCAGTTTAACGTCATTCGATCCTTAAATCTCCCCCGTCTTCTTTTACATTTGACTGTAATTGTTGCAAGATTAATGTAAATTCAATTTCTGGCTAACAAGCGTAAACCTCCACCCACAAAAATAAATGATTTTTGCAATACCTACCCTGCTTCCCCTTCATCCAACCACCCTTCTCCATATTCGGGCACACAACAATAGAAGTTTAAAAATAACTGTTTTTTTCGTTGGTGTGAAAATGAAAACACCCAGGCAAAATCTGTTGCCTTTATAGTCCCTCCCTCTAGCATATGGAGCTGCTGGAAGATAAATACCATATGGTAATGCTGATGATGATGATCCTGATCAACCTGTTAAAAAAACAACAAGAATTGTTGATTGTTACGAGAGGTATTATTGGTAAAAATGTTGAATGGTTAAAAATTTGGTTGGCATGGGATATAGAGGGTTTTGCGAAGAGTACCGATTAAAAAAAAAAAAATCTGCCATATAAGGTAATCTTTAAATTTTTATTGTTTTGCCATCAAAACTTAATAATTTTCAATCCAAATACAAAATTTTATTCCCTTAAAAAATTCTGTCAAATATTAAATATATTTAATGCATTGCCTACTTTAAGGCGCCCAATGAAAATTACCCATAATTTCTCGACTCCGAAGTATTTAACACTTTAGAAACTCAATAACCCAGTTACCGACTAAGCGCACAATTTAGATGTATGTGTGTAATGTGTAAGTATGTGTGCCATCTATTGCCCCACTCCCGAGAAGCTTCACACAAACAAACATATGGATCTATGTGCCATAGCTTCAATTTCAAACACTTGGTAAATTCCAATCACTGGCACAATGTACCTCCACCCATCCCCTTCCCTTATCCCTCCCTTCCCCTGCCTTCCTCCCAACCCCCATCTGACGGAGTTTATTTGCCAAACACGTCCTGATGGTGTCTGGAAAGTTAAAAATATCTAGTCGTCGTTTGAAATGAGGAGCAAAAAAAAATTCGTTTTGTTGGCAAATGCTCAAGTAAATATTTAAAGGCAACATTGGCACATACATGCAAAAATGAAGAAGAAGATAAAGAAGAAGAAGAGGAAGGAAACAACAACAAAAATAGCAACAAGCGATTCTTTACGGAGTTTAAAGTAAAAGCAACATCCATGAAATTGTTGCTGAATGCTTACTCGGCTCCTCAAGATATGCAACAGACACACACATCTATGGATAATTGTTAAGTCAAAGGGAGAGAGGGGCCCTAAAAATATTTGTCAAAACAGCCAGACTTTAAAATATAACCTAGAAAATATTTTTAAAAAACCACGCCTATAAATATGCTTTGAAAAATATTTTTAAAAAACCACGCCTATAAATAGGCTTTGAAAAATATTTAGAAAAAAATCCACACCTATAAATATGCTTTGAAAAATATTTTTATAGAATCCACGCCAATAAATATGCTTTGAAAAATATTTGGAAAATCCACGCCTATAAATATGCTTTGAAAATTATTTAGAAAAAATCCACACCTATAAATATGCTTTGAAAAATATTTTTATAGAAGCCACGCCAATAAATATGCTTTGAAAAATATTTGGAAAAATCCACGCCTATAAATATGCTTTGGAAAACATTTGGAAAAAATCCACGCCTATAAATATGCTTTGAAAAATATTTTTATAGAATCCACGCCAATAAATAGGCTTTGAAAAATATTTGGAAAAAACCACGCCCATAAATATGCTTTGAAAAATCCACGCCTATAAATATGCTTTGAAAAATATTTTTATAGAATCCACGCAAATAAATATGCTTTGAAAAATATTTGGAAAAAAAATCCACGCCTATAAATATGCTTTGAAAAATATTTGGAAAAATCCACGCCTATAAATATGCTTTGAAAAATATTTGGAAAAAATCCACGCCTATAAATATGCTTTGAAAAATATTTTTATAGAATCCACGCCTATAAATATACCCTAGAAGATATTTTTAAAAAAATTCCACGCCTGTAAATATACCCTAGAAAATATTTTACTAATGAAAATTTTCAAAATTTTTTTCCGGCTGCCCTCCTGACTACCTGTTGCACTGAGAAAGTACGCATAATGCTTTCATAAGTTTTCTGATATTTTCAGGTTGTTTGTTTGCCTTTATCCTGTTGCTGCCTGCAAAACGGAAAATTAATTTAAAATTATAACAGCGATGGAGGAAGGGCATTAAGTTGTGCCGCTGCCATGACAAAAACCAAAGTTTTCTTTTTTGTTCTCTCTCAAATGAAATAATAAAACATGACGTCTAAACGACAGTTAATTATGTGAAATGTTTTAACGTTCTGTGTTCTCTACTAGGCTTTGTGGCTAAGGATTACTATTGTTGCAACCACACACACACACAACCGCACAGCAGAACATCCATTCATAACTCTTAGAACGGTAAGAGATTTACCTTTGGAAAAGTAAAGCTATGGCGGGAGATTAAAAGTTTGTTGGACTTCAACTAGAGGGGGATGATGAATGATGAGAAGCCGAACAAAAGGATAATAAGGAACAACCACACACTTCGAGGAGGGGGGTGATGGTGGTGGATGTATTATTAAGAAATTAAAATTAAAGGTGTGCAGTATAAGGACTCTCTCTCTTAGTTTTGTTCCAAAGAAATATTTTCAAACTTTTCCATTTTCCCAATTTTTTTTTTCAGGGAAAAAAATTTAAAACTTTAACCCAGAAATAATTCGCCATAAATATGTATGTGTTAGTGTGTGTGAATTCCAACTGTTTTCGATGTTTTTACAAATTATTGCAGAAATAATAAAAATATATATTTTGTTTTTTTTTTGTTTTTGTTTTTATCCTGAGCATGAATGTTCCTGGCGTAACTATGGAGACATCACAAAGTTATGGAGTTGGATAATTTTCGTATTTTTTGCTTGATTTTTTTTAATTTGGTTTAAGGAGGATAAAAATGTTGTTGTTTTCGCTTATTAGAAAATGTCATGGCAACCGACAGAGCAAAGGCAAAAATAAAAAAAATAAAAATAAGCTGAATGGAGGTATGGAAAAAATAAGCGCGGAATATAGGTGGGCAATATGGAATTGAATATTTTCGATAAAAAAATAATATAAATAATTTCAATAAAAATTAAATTTACCCCCAGGACAATAACAAAAAATTTGTCCTCCTAAGCCATTACTTTTTATACCCTCCACCATACTATGGAGGGTATATTAATTTTGTCATTCCGTTTGTAACTCATCGAAATATTCATTTCCGACCCTATAAAGTATATATATTCTTGATCAGGGTAAAATTCTAAGACGATCTAGTCATGTCCGTCTGTCCGTCCGTCTGTTGTAATCACGCTTCTGAAGGAATTTAGATAGGGTGCTGAAATTTTGCTTAGTGTTGTCCAATTTCCGCCAATTTTCGGTATTTTGGGGTTCTTGAACGCGTTTTTCAGCCGAATTCGCTGAAATTTGCAACATTGGGTTCTTATTGGGTACTAAATGTCTCCACAAAAAATTATAAGTATAGGTCCACTTTTTCTGGTAGCCCCCATATAACGGTACCTCCTAATTTTCAGTATTTTGGGGGTTTTGATCGTATTTGTCCGCCGAATTGACTGTAATTTAGTATTGTGAGTTCCTAATAGGTACCAAATCTCTCCACAAAAAATTATGAATATAGGTCCATTTTTCGGGTAGACCCAATATAAGGGTACCCCCCAATTTTCGGTATTTTGGGGTTCTTGAGCGCGTTTTTCAGCCGAATTTGCTGAAATTTGGTACATTGGGTTCTCATTGGGTACTAAATGTCTCCACAAAAAATTATAAGTATGGGTCCACTTTTTCTGGTAGCCCCCATATAACGGTACCTCCTAATTTTCAGTATTTAGGGGGTTTTGATCGTAATTGTCCGCCGAATTGGCTGTAATTTAGTATTTTGAGTTCTTAATAGGAACCAAATCTCTACACAAAAAATTATGAATATAGGTCAATTTTTTCGGGTAGCCCCCATATAAGGGTACCCCCCCCCCCCCCAATTTTCGGTATTTTGGGGTTCTTGAGCGCGTTTTTCAGCCGAATTTGCTGAAATTTGGTACATTGGGTTCTCATTGGGTACTAAATGTCCCCACAAAAAATTATAAGTATGGGTCCACTTTTTCTGGTAGCCCCCATATAACGGTACCTCCTAATTTTCAGTATTTTGGGGGTTTTGATCGTATTTGTCCGCCGAATTGTAATTTGCTGTAGTTTAGTATTTTGAGTTCCTAATAGGTACCAAATCTCTCCACAAAAAATTATTAATATAGGTCCATTTTGGAAACCCTTATATGGGGTACCCAAAATTGACCTATTTCGGTATTTTCGGTATTTTGGGGTTCTTGAGCGCGTTTTACAACCGAATTCGCTGCAATTTGGTATTTTGTAGTCGTATATGGTAACAAATCTCCCTACTAAAAATTATTAATATTCGCCCCCTTTTTGGCGTAGTCCCCATATACCCCCTTTTTATATTAAAATAGTTATCTGATTTGTTCTGCGTTTTGGGTTTGGTTCTAAGACTCTGTTGTAATAATTTCACCTGCGGAGGATAGAATGTAAAGTTCGATAATGTACTATATATGAACTATAGCCCGGATTTAGGCCTAGCCCCTGTGTGGGACGTACCAGAAGGAGTGGACCGATATTTCCCATCTTCGAACTTGAACAAAGTTTGGAATAAATAATAATATAGGCAAAGTTTGGATGAAATCAAAATTTTCTAAAATGGATTTGGTCCAAAAAAAAAAAAACGTGGGGTCTAGAACCAATATTTCGACGAGGCACATTTTCACTGCATCAAAGTGTATACACCCTCATTAGCCATAAGGCTGAGGGTATAAATATTCATTAAAAATTTTACCTTCCTTTTTTTACCTTTTACCTGTCAGTATATCTATGGTGGCCTGGCCGAACTTAACGCTTTTTCACTTGTTTTCTCTACTTCGATAATTTCATAATTATCTCTCCTGCTCCATCCGGACAATAGATTTTTCAGATTATTCAATATCCTATAATTATCCTCAAAATTCAATTGATTATCTACTCAATAACGTTTCCCCAGAACAAGGCAACAGTTTCATACCATTTCAGCAACATGTGATAGCTAACTCCTGAAAATATGCAACACACATCAATGTAACTGCACGTAGGTGTATCAGCTACACTTGATTAACATATTTTGTAAAAAAAAACAAGCAATGACATCAATAACTTTATTAAAAAAAAAAAAACTTTGTCATTGTTAGCATCCGGTTAGCTATGTTTAGTATCCTGTTTTGGTTGAGTTAACACCGACACTAACCTGGCTGGCATGGCCTGACCTGCTCATGGATATTGTTCTGTGGCACTTCGAGGCAACGGATATTGATCGATCAATAGTTGTCAACAACTGGTACAATTTTTGTTGTTGTTAGTTTTGTAATTTATTAATTTATTCAATTATGGGAAAACATAAACCAAACGAAGGATGGGCCTAGATGAAGGAGGTAGTCGGAATAGATTCAAGCATTAAACAATGTATATAGATATAAATACTTTCAAGAATATTTTTAACAATATATTTTGGAGGTCCTACAATAGGCGTGAATTTCATAAATATATTTTTAAGGGTCTTGGCTAAGGCGTGGATGTTTTTTATACCCTTCACCACTCTGTGGTACAGGGTTTTATGTCTTTGTGCATATGTTTGTAACAGGCAAAAGGAAACGAGATAGACCCATAGTTCCTTTTAAGAATATGCATAGAATCACTCTCTGAGTCGATTTATACATGTCCGTCCGTCTGTCCATGTTAAATTGTGAACAAAGTACAGGTCGCATTTATGATCCGAATTGGATGAAATTTGGAATAGGTCACTTGTTTGGCCCAAGGACGAACCCTGTGGAAATTGGGAAAAATGGGTTCAGATTTAGATATAGCTCCCATATATATTTTCGCCCGATATAGGCACCAAAGTCCCTATATATCTTTCGATTTGCACGAAATTTGGCACAGCGTAGTGAATTAGGTCTAGAATGATGTGTGTTAAGTTTCGTGTAAATCGGTTCAGATTTAGATATAGCTCCCATATATATTTTCGTCCGATTTTGGTAAATGGTGCACCAAAGTCCCTATATATCCTTCGATTTGCACGAAATTTAGCATAGCGTAATGAAATCACTCTAGAACGATGTGTGTTAAGTTTCGTGAAAATCGGTTCAGATTTAGATATAGCTCCCATGTATATTTTCGTCCGATTTAATGTAAATGCTGCACCAAAGTCCCTATATATTTTTCGAATTGCACGAAATTTTGCACAGCCTAATGATTCGGGTCTATAATGATATGTGTTAAGTTTTTCGAAAATCGGTTCAGATTTAGGTATAGTTCCCATATATATTCTTGTCCGATATAAAGTAAATGGTGCACAAAAGGCCCTAAATATATTTCGATTTGCACGAAATTTGGCACAGCGTTATGAATTAGGTCTAGAATGATGTGTGTTAAGTTTCATAAAAATCGGTTCAGATTTAGATAAAGCTCCCATATATATATTCGTCCGATTTAAGGTAAATGGTGTGTCAAAGTCCCTATATATATTTCGATTTGCACGAAATTTGGCACAGTGTACTGAATTAAACCTTGAATGATGTGTGTTAAGTTTCCTGGAAATCGGTTCAGATTTAGATATAGCTTCTATATTTGACCAAATGAAAAAATTAGTATCGGTTGCAGAATGACATGTTTATGGATCCAATTTCATTTTACTGGTCCTTTACAAATGTGAGAAAGTGGTGAAGGGTATCATATAGACGGCCCCGTCCGATTTTCCTTACTGGGTTTTTAAATATATTTAAGGGTCTTGCCTAGGATGGGGATTTTTTTTAATAATACCTGCTAAGGGTCTTGGCTAAGGCGTGGATTTTTTAAAAATATTTCTTAGACATGTGTGTCCGTCTGTCTGTCCATTATAATTTGTAAACACAATACAGGCCACAGTTATGGACCAATCTTCACGAAATTTTACATGTAGGTTGGGTTCTGCCCAATGCACCCTATTGTTTTTGCTAAAGATCGGTTAATATTTAGGGGACGAAATGGACCAAAAACTTTATTTTTGTGTGATTTTCTGGTTGCTCCAGTGGCCGCAATTATGGCCCACAAATCTCGAATTTTTACATGGAGAAGGAAATCGGGCCAAAGATAAGTGTGTCTGTTTAATGTTTAGTGGGTCAAATAGACTTTTACTTTTGTGTGAAAAATTACAAAAATTGTATTCTATAGACTTTATATTTACTCCTGAAGGACATAGACCCGAGAAGTTGATAGTATATCCAAGTGGAGTGGTTGACCTTTGAACTGATACCAATTATATTGTCGTATGTATTCGGATGTGTGTGTTACTCTTAAATATTTACAGGTACTTCAGATATTATTTAGTAACCCATTACCATACTAGAGGACGGAAATATAGCGCTGATCGCTTTGAAATTTTCCATGTGGATCCAGGTATGGTCATGGACAACGCCTATATTTTCGGTGATAATATTTGGATGAAGTGACCCGAAAACTTAATTTTTTGTGTTTTTTTATGAGTCGTTTGTGTTTTTTTTATTGAAAGCCGGACATTACAACACAACCCACGGTGAAGGGGATCTGGACAAGTAATTAGAAGAGCTGTACTGAATATTAGTAATATTTGTAGACGTCTAGTCGGTCAAGGGGGTGCAAATATCGCTAAATATTGTCCAAGCTCAGACTATCGAACCATAGAAAATTAGATTTTCGTGGAAGTTGTGTAGGGTATCATATGGTCGGCCCCGTCCGACTATACTGCTCCGCTCACTGGTTTAAAAATATCTTTTGGGGTGTACAAATAGGCGGGGTTTTTTCGAAATATTTTTTTTTTTTTGGTAAAAATATTTTCTAGAGCATATTTTTAGGCGTGGATTTTTTTAAAATAATTTCTAAATCCTCTTTTCTCCGGATGATGATGTAGCTTTGTAATACAAATGTAAATAATTTGTTATTGAAAAGTTAAAATGGCAGTACTCTCGCACATACACACACACACCACCACCACAACCTCACAAACAGAAGCCGAACAATAACAATAATAATTTATACACAAAATAATTTAATTAATGACAATGAAATTAGTGTAGAATTTCATGGTCGTAAATACACCGACGAACATCGAACACTGAAACACCGAACACAACCATGACCATTGTTTCAGTTGTTGTTGTGGTTGTTGTTCCGACCAGCTGTTGCTGAGGTTTGTTACCAGGCACGGCTTGGGGATACACAAAGTGTGCGAACGAACGAAAGCGGGTTGAAAGCAAGGAGGAATGGGTCGTAGAGCTGCTGTAAAAGGTTGAATAAATGACCAGGTTTTTTGCATAATTGTTGTTGTTGTTATTGTTTGTTCCAAATAAATGAAATGCTTTGTCATTCTCTGATGTCTGTGTAATAAGGATGAGTGATGTTGATGCTGCCGTCGGAATGCCAGGGCAAAAATACGCAGACAACAAATATTAATTTGTTTTCATTGAGAGAGGGTAGCAGAGAGAGAGAGAGAGGGGAGTGTGGAGGCTTAATGGAAAAATGAGTAAACTTTGTGGGTAGTGATTTAATTTCGAGTTAATTTTTAATTACATGTTGGAATAACAAATAAATTCGAGCATGAAATATTTGGTATTAGCAACAAAATTAAAATATAATTAATAATACTGATACGCCCATGTGGTCAATAATTAAAAATATGTATACGCAACATGGGCCAGGAATTCAAAATTCAGATATTTTGGGAGTTATTGAGATTTTGTAGTGCAAATTTGAAGCTGATATAGTTAGCAATAATTTCCAAAAATCTTGGAACTCTTGTGGTATCTAAAGTTTAGTAAAGAAGTCCTTTAAAAGATAAATTACTTCCTCTCATATTCCTTTAAAAAATATCATTGGCCCACTTTCATTTTATTTCAGCTTAAAAAGAAAAACATCCCATTGGTATTCAAATGACAAAGCCATAATATTCGTCTGAAGCACAAAATCCCCAAAACAAATAAGTGGACTTATTTGCTTTGGGATGTCATATGCCTAAAAGTATACTTCATATTACAAATGTCAACACATTAATTTTCACAAGTCTTTCAACAGAATATCAAGCTGGGTGCTTTAAGTAATTTTTGACATGCGTCGTCATCATCATCATTGCCAAAAAGTAATTAAATATGACACATACCATAAATTTGAATGAAAATTTTATGGTTTCTATGAATAATTAAAATTTCAAATGTGTCAATGGCAGCTCGAGGTGAAGAAATCAAAAATTTATAAAGGTAGGAATATTTGTAAAGACAAACTAAAGACAAACTATTTTTGCGAAACTGATTTCGTGCTAAAAGAAAACCCAGGGTACAATCAAAGGCACAGATTTTTAAATTAGTTTTTGAGGATTTTTAGAATTAATATTTTGAGATATATTTATAGGCGGCGATTTTTAAAAAATTATTCTGGGCATGTTTATAGGTGTGTATTGTTTAAAAATATTTTTCAGGGCATATTTACAGGCGTGGATCCTCAACAATATTTTTCAGGGCATATTTATAGGCGTAGATTTATTAATAATATTATTCTGAGCATATTTATAGGCGTGGATTCTTTAACAATATTTTCCAGGGCATATTTATAGGCGTGGATACTTTAACAATATTTTTTAGGGCATATTTATAGGCGTAGATTTAGTAATAATATTATTCTGAGCATATTTATAGGCGTGGATTCTTTCACAATATTTTTCAGGGCATATTTTTAGGCGTGGATTTTTTAACAATATTTTTTAGGGCATATTTATAGGCGTGGATTCTTTAACAATATTTTACAGGGCATATTTATAGGCGTTGATTTATTAATAATATTTTTCAGGACATATTTATAGGCGTGGATTCTTTAACAATATTTTTCAGGGCATATTTATAGGCGTGGATACTTTAACAATATTTTTTAGGGCATATTTATAGGCGTAGATTTATTAATAATATTATTCTGAGCATATTTATAGGCGTGGATTCTTTAACAATATTTTCCAGGGCATATTTTTAGGCGTGGATTTTTTAACAATATTTTTTAGGGCATATTTATAGGCGTAGATTTATTAATAATATTATTCTGAGCATATTTATAGGCGTGGATTCTTTCACAATATTTTTCAGGGCATATTTTGAGGCGTGGATTCTTTAACAATATTTTTCAGGGCATATTTATAGGCGTGGATTCTTTAACAATATTTTCCAGGGCATATTTATAGGCGTGGATTCTTTAACAATATTTTACAGGGCATATTTATAGGCGTTGATTTATTAATAATATTTTTCAGGACATATTTATAGGCGTGGATTCTTTAACAATATTTTTCAGGACATATTTATAGGCGTGGATTCTTTAACAATATTTTTCAGAGCATATTTATAGGCCGTGGATTCTTTAACAACACTTTTCAGGGCATATTTATAGGCGTGGATTCTTTAACAATATTTTTCAGGGCATATTTATAGGCGTGGATTCTTTAACAATGTTTTTCAGGGCATATTTATAGGCGTGGATTCTTTAACAATGTTTTTCAGGGCATATTTATAGGCGTGGATTCTTTAACAATATTTTTCAGGGCATATTTATAGGCGTACATTTATTAATAATATTTTTCTGAGCATATTTATATGCGCGGATTTATTAAAAACATATTTCCTATACGCCTTTGTGCATGTGCTTGTAACAGGCAAAAGGAAACGAGATAGACACATAGTTCCTTTTGAGAATATGCATAGAATAACTTTGTGAGTAGATTTATGCATGTCCGTCCATCCGTCCGTCTGTAGTTGTTAAATTGTAAACAAAGTACAAGTCGCATTTATGATCCGATTTGGATGAAATTTGGCACAGCTCACTTCTGTGGCCTAAGGACAAACCCTATTGAAATTGAAGAAAATTTGTTGAGATTTGGATATAGCTCCCTTATATATTTTCGTCAGATTTAAGTAAATGGGGCACCAAAGTCCCAATATATCATTCGATTTGCACGAAATTTGGCATAGCGCACTAAATGAAGTCTAGAATGATGTGTGCAAAATTTCGTGAAAATAGGTCCAGACTTAGATATAGCTCCTGTATATATTTTCATCCGATTTAAGGTAAATGGGGCTCCAAAGTCCCTAAATATCTTTCGATTTGCACGAAATTTAGCGTAGCGCACTGAATTAAGTCTAGAAAAATGTGTGTTAAATTTCGTGCAAATCGGTTCAGATTTAGATATAGCTCCCATACATATTTTCGTCCGATTTAAAGCAAATGGTTAACTAAAGTCCCTATATATCTTTCGATTTGCACGAAATTTGGCACAGAGTAATAAATGAGGCCTAGTATGATGTGTGCTAAGTTTCGTGAAAATCGATTCAGATTTAGATATAGCTCTCATATATATTTTCGTCCGATTTTAAGTAAATGGTGAGCCAAAATCGCACCATTTCGATTTGCACGAAATTTGGTATATCAGACTATATTAAGTCTGGAATGATGTGTGTTAAGATTCGTGAAAATCGATTCAGATTTAGAATTAGCTTCCATATATAGTGTCGTCCGATTTTACGTAAATGGTGCACCAAAGTCCCTATATATCATTCGATTTGCACGAAATTTGGCAGAGCGTTCTGTATTAGGTACAGGATGATGTGTGCTGAGTTTGGTGAAAATCGGTTAAGATTTATATATAGCTCCCATATATATTCACGTCCGATTTTAGGTACATGGTAACCTAAAGTCCCTATATATCATTCGATTTGCACGAAATTTGGCACAGTAAAATGAATTAGGTCTAAAGTGATGTGTGTCGAGTTTCGTGAAAATCTGTTCAGATTTAGATATAGCTCCCCTATTTATTTTCGTCCGATTTAAGGTAAATGGTACACCAAAGTCCCTAAATATCCTTCGATTTGCACGAAATTTCGTATAGCGCACTGAATGAAGTCAAGAATGATGTGTGTTAAGTTTCGTCAAAATCGGTTCAGATGTAGATATAGCTCCCCTATATAATCTTCTCCGATTTTCTGTAAATGGTGCACCAAAGTCCCTATATATCCATCGATGTGCACGAAATTTGTCATAGCCTACTAAATTGAGTCTAGAATTGTGTGTGCTAAGTTTCGTGGAAATCGATTCAGATTTATATATAGCTCCCTTATATATTTTCGTCCGATCTTAGGTAAATGGGGCTCCAAAGTCCCCACATATCTTTTGATTTGCACGAAATTTGGCATGGCGTACTCATTTGAGTCTAGAATGACGTCATAGCTCGTATGTAAAGTTTCGAGAAAATCGGTTTCGATTTAAGTTCGTTCAATTTTATGTCAATGTTCTTTCGAAAAAGCGACGTCTGTTAGGATATATATGTAGAATATCCCCAAAGTGATGAAGGGTATCATATAGTCGGCCCAGTCCGACTTTACTACTTTTAGACTTGGATTTTTTTTTTTTTTTTGAATATTTTTATTAAATATTATTTCAATAATATTTAATAATAATGCTCAGATGACCTTCATTGCGTATACGTGCTGACACAACTCATACGTCCCATATTCCCCACCAAATACTTCCATTGAATTTGTGACATTCCCCAAAAAACCTGTAATTTTAATTAACAGCAAATCCCGTTGTCTGTAGCCATAGTTATCTTTGGTCCATATTGTCTTTGAATTTAATCCCCAATTAATTAGCTAATTATATCGATGACAATGAAAGTTTAAAGGCAGTGGATTAAATCCATTCTACCTGTATTATATGCTATGATAGATATTTCGAGGGTATGGTGGTTGGTATGGAAATCAGCTTAGTTTCAATTATTGTTCAATTTAATTGGAAGTGGGGGAGGGGAGGGGGGGTGTCTGCATGAAGCTGAGATTTTGTGGCCAACACCAAAGTAGCATCATCGTATCTCGTTAATGCATAGCTCAAGATGCCATTGATATATTATTCAAAGGGGTATTCTGACTTTTGATGGCATGGCGTATTTGATGACATTTCGTTACAGATTGTAGAGATTTTGTGGGTGGGGATATCACAAGCATTGATTTAAGCATCACCGCATCGCATGGGTACATAATCGATTGAGAAAGGCTTGCTGAAAATGTCTGAAATGCAAAGGGTTGTTAAAAATCGGGGCCTGTAAATATACCCTGACAAATATTCTTAAGAATCGACTTCTATAAAACTACCAAAAAATATTTCCAAAAAGTCTTTGCCTATAAATATACCTGGAAAAATATTTAATAAAAACATCCCGCCTATAAGTATACTCTAAAAAATATATATTTTTTAAATCCCAGCCTTTAAGTATTTCCAGAATTTTTTTTCTCATATAGGTTCCGTAATTTTTTTTCTTTGTTTCCATCCTTTTAAAACATTTTTATAATTTAAACACGACATTAAATTCAAAATTACCCTCTCACCCTCCTAAAAGTATACCACACACACACACAAAATATCATTAGGCAGCCCTCACACTTCCACATTTGTCAGCAACAGGTTCTGACCAAAAATCTACGTGATTTTCATAATAAATAGACCTCTGTTAAATGTTGACTCAAAACTACAAAAGTGCCGGGTGCCTGGAATTTTTAATGCCTTTTGTTGACATCATCGCACAAATGTGTGTGTGCGTGTGTCCTTTTTGAAAATCGTGTCAGCGAAAATTTTTGTATAATTTTCCACACCATTGTCTTGTGTAAATTTGCTGTGATTATATTAATGGTCCATGGGGAGTATTTGGCCCAGGTACTTGGTTACATGTATTTATTTAAGAATACAAATTTTCACATTTGCCAGCCTAAAGGTATGCTTTAATAATTAAAAATTTATAAAATAATTTCTGGAAAATAATTTCTTGCTATGACAATATTTGTGAAAAATATTAGAAAAAATATTCTTAATTTTTATTTCATTTTTACTTCTGCGGAATTTTAAAAGATTTAAATAACACAAAGCATACTTTTAGGCTCATCAATAATAAAACCCCTATTTATTTGATATTGTGGCTACAAGGAAATTTTGTTGTTGGCCTCTGCCCCAATTCTTCTTCACTGGTTGTCTGCGACCTTTTTAAATTGTGGGTCACCAATTCCTATGTAAGTTCAATGTAACCAAATGCCTACTTTTAGGCGCATCACAGTTGACATTGAAATTATATTTTTATACCCTTCACCACTCTGTGGTACAGGGTATTATGTCTTTGTGCATATGTTTGTAACAGGCAAAAAGAAACGAGATAGACACATGGTTCCTTTTGAGAATATGCATAGAATCACTTTCTGAGTCGATTATGCATGTCCGTCCGTCCGGCCGTCCTTCTGTCCGTCCGTCCGTCTGTAGATGTTAAATTGTAAACAAAGTACAGGTCGCATTTATGATCGGATTTGAATGAAATTTGGCACAGGTCACTTATTTGGCCCAAGGACGAACCCTATTGAAATTGGGAAAAATCGGTTCAGATTTAGATATAGCTCCCATATATATATTTAACCGATTTAATGTAAACGGTCCCTATATATCTTTGGATTTGCACGAAATTTGGTACAGCCTAATCATTTAGGTCTAGAATGATGTGTGCCAAGTTTCGTGAAAATCGGTCCAGATTTAGATATAGCTCCCATATATAGTTTCGTCCGATTTCAAGTAAATGGTGCACCAAAGTCGCTATATATCTTTCGATTTGCATGAAATTTGGCATAACGTACTGAATTGAGCCTAGAATGATGTCTGCCAAGTTTCGAGAAAATCGGTTCAGATTTAGATATAGCTCCCGTATATATCTTCCTCCGATTTAAGGTAAATGGTGTACCAAAGTCCTTATATATCTTTCGATTTGCATGAAATTTGGCATAACGTACTGAATTGAGGCTAGAATGATGTCTGCCCAGTTTCGCGAAAATCGGTCCAGATTCAGATATAGTTTCGTCCGATTTCATGTAAATGGTGCACCAAAGTCCCTATATATCCTTCGATATATTTGGATAGAGCTTCCATATATATTTTCGCCCGATTTTAAGTAAATTGGACATCAAACTCTTCATGCTAGTCAGGTTGACATCAAATTTTGCACAACGTACAAAATTGAGCATAGAATTACGTAGTTGCGTTTTCTAGAAGTACAGAGATAGCCCAACAGATAACCTATTTATATTTGATTGAAGTCGATTTATATAACTTATGGATATATAGGTAGATTCACATTTAGATAAATATCACATATTTTATTTCATCCAATTTCATGTTAATAGTCCTGTTTAATATATCCATAGTGGTGAAGGGTATCATATTCGGCCCCGTCCGACTTTACTACTTTCCTTACTGGTTAAATTGTGGGTCACCAATTCCTATGTAACCTCAATTTAACCAAATGCCTACTTTTAGGCGCATCACAGTTGACATTGAAATTATAATTTTTTATTATTGCTGTTTTTTCGGCCGGGCCGAACTTTGGATACCCTCCACCATATATATATTGACAGGAACTAGAAATAAAAATATAGGGAACATACCAATACCGACATTTCTAAAAAACGGATTATGTAAACCATAAAACAAATTTTAGAAATTTTTAAAGGAGAAGTATACCCTCAGCCTAATGGCTAATGAGGGTGTATACACTTTAACACGGTGAAAAATCGAAATATTGTTTCTAGACCCCAAGTTTCTTTGGACCAAATCCGTTTGAGAAAATTTATATTTAATCCGAACTTTGCCCATCTTATTATTTCTTCCAAGCTTAGTTCAAATTCGAAGATGCGGAATATCGGTCCACTCCTTCTGGAACCTCCAATCAGGGGCTAGGTCTAAATGTGGCTATAGTTCACTACCGATCCTTACGTTCTAATTTTTTATCTCTCTATCCTCCGCAGTTGAAATGATTACAAAAAGGTCTTAGAACCAAACTCAAAACGCGGAACAAATCAGATAACTATTTTAATATAAAAAAGAGTTTATATGGGGACTACCCCCGAAAAGCGGGCGAATATTAATAATTTTTGGTAGGGAGATTTGTTACCATATACGAAAACAAAATACCAAATTGCAGCGAATTCAGTTGAAAAACGCGCTATGGGGGCTATCCGAAAAAAATGGACCTATATTCATAATATTTTGTGAAGAGATTTGGAACCTATTAAGAACCTAATGTACCAAATTTCAGCGTGTTCGGTTGTAAAACGCGCTCAAGAACCCCAAAATATCGAAAATTAGGGGTACCCTTATATGGGGGCTATCCGAAAAAATGGACCTATATTCATAATATTTTGTGAAGAGATTTGGAACCTATTAAGAATCTAATGTACCAAATTTCAGCGTATTCGGTTGTAAAACGCGCTCAAGAACCACAAAATACCGAAAATTGGGGGGGGGGGGGGTACCCTTATATGGGGTATCCGAAAAAATTGACCTATATTCGTAATATTTTGTGGAGAGATTTGGAACCTATTAAGAACCTAATGTACCAAATTTCAGCGTATTCGGTTGAAAAACGAGCTCAAGAACCCCAAAATACCGAAAATTGGCAGGTACCCGTATATGGGGGTATCCGAAAAAATTGACCTATATTTATAATATTTTGTGGAGAGATTTGGTACCTATTAAGAACTCGAAATACTAAATAACAGCCAATTCGGTGGAAAAATACGTTCAAAACCCCCAAAATACTGAAAATTAGGAGGTACCGTTATATGGGGGGCATCCAGAAAAAGTAGACCTATATTAATAATTTTTTGTGGTGACATTTAGTACCCAATAAGAACCCAATGTACCAAATTTCAGCGTATTCGGTTGAAAAACACGCCCAAGAACCCCAAAATACCGAAAAATGGGGGGGGGGGGTTTACTGTTATATGGGAGCTATGCCTAAAAGTGGACCGATATATACCATCTTCGAACTTGACCTGCCTGCAGACAAAAGACAACCCTATGCAAAATTTCAGCACTCTATCTCAATTCCTTCAGAAGATAGCGTGATTACAACAGACGGACAGACGGACGGACATGGCTAGATCGTCTTAGAATTTTACCCTGATCAAGAATATATATACTTTATAGGGTTGGAAATGAACATTTCGATGAGTTACAAACGGAATGACAAAATTAATATACCCTCCATACTATGGTGGAGGGTATAAAAATATATTCCTAAATAATCCACTTGAGAACTACAGCTTCGAGGTAGTCAAAGATTTTATATACTGGTCTGAGCAAACAACTCAAAGGAGCAAGGCCACCTACCGCCAGACCAAACTTACACTCTACAAGACGCTAACACTACCCGTGCTATTATATGGATCTGAAGCATGGGTACTTACGCAAGCAGATGAGGCAGCTCTTGGAGTGTTTGAGAGAAAAATTTTCCTAAAAAAATCTATGGGCTGCGAACTGCGTTGATGATGAATATCGCCATCGAATGAATTATGAGTTTCACCAGCTATTCTCGGACATCGACATTGTTAGACGTATTGAGCTGCTGCGACTACGTTGGCTAGGTCCTGTTGTGAGAATGGATGAAGATGCCCCAGCCCAGAAGGCATATAAAAGCGAACCAGGCTGATGGTGCACGCAGAAGGGGAAGGCCACGCATACGGTGGAAAGATCAAGTGGAAGACACAACATTGCCGAAAATGGTTTTTCAAATTGGAAAAAACTACGCAAAAGACCAAGGCGCCTGAAAATCTTTTTTTAAGCTCGGCTTATGGAACGAAAGTTCTGCCACAAGCCAGCTAAGTAAGTCAGTAAATAATCCAATATGCCACAGAAAAAAATATATTTATAAAATCCACGCCTATAAAAATACCTTGAAAAAATATTTTTGAAAAATCCACGCCTGTAAATATGCTCTGAAAAATATTTCAAAAAAAAATCTATGCGTATAAATATGGTTCCTTGGTGCGTCAATTATTTCAAATCAATCGATAATATATAAGGGAGGGATATGCAAATCTCAGCCGATTTTCACGAAACTTGGAGCACATCATTCTGATTTAAAGTCAGTACGCTATGCAATATTAGAACTCTGGAACATTATTTACATTAAATCGGACGAAAATATATATATATCCAGATCTGAACCGATTTCCACGAAACTTAACACACATCATTCCAGACGTCATTCAGTGCTCTATACAAAATTTCGTGCAAATCGAAAGATATTTAGGGACTTTGGTGCATCATTTACATAAAATCGGACGGAATTATATATGGGAGCTATATCTAAATCTGGACCGATTTTCACGAAACTTGGCAGACATCATTCTAGACCAAATTCATTACGCTGTGCCAAATTTCATGCCAATCGAAGGATATATAGGGAGTTTGGTGCACCATTTACCTAAAATCGGACGAAAATATATATAGGAGCTATATCTAAATTTGAACCGATATTCACAAAACTTAACACACAAAATGCTAGGCCTAATTTATTACGCTGTGCCAAATTTCGTGCACATCGAATGAATTTCAGGGACTTTTGTACAGTATTTCCCTAAAATCGGGCGAAAATATATATGTGAGGAATATCTAAATCTAAACCGATTTTCAGGAAACTTAACACACATCATTCTAGGCTGAATTCAGTACACTGTGCCAAATTTCGTGCAAATCGAAAGATATTTAGGAACTTTGGTGCAACATTTACCTTAAATCGGACGAAAATATATATGGGAGCTATATCTAAATCTGAACCGATTTTCAAAAAATTTTACACACATCATTCTAGGCTTAATTCAGTTCGCTATGCCAAATTTCGTGTAAATCGAAGGATATATAGGGATTTTGGTGCACTAATTCCCTAAAATCGGACGAAAATATATATGGGAGCTATATATAAATCTGAACCGATTTTCACGAAACTTAACACACATCATTCTAGGCTTATTTCAGTACGCTGTGCCAAATTTCGTGCACATCGAAGGATAGTTAGAGACTTTGGTGCACCATTTACATAAAATCGGACGAAAAAATATATGGGAGCTATATATAAATCTGAACCGATTTTCACGAAACTTAACACATATCAGTCTAGGCTTAATTCAGTACGCTGTGCCAAATTTCGTGCACATCAGAGGTTATATAGGGACTTTGTTGTACCTTTTACATTAAATCGGACGAAACTATATATGGGAGCTATATCTAAATCTGAACCGATTCCCAAGAAATTTTACACACATCATTTTAGACTCAATCCAGTACGCTGTACCAAATTTCGTGCAATCAAAATATATTTAGGGACTTTGGTGCACCATTTACCCTAAATCGGACGAAAATATATATGGGAGCTATATCTATATCTGAACCGATTTTCACGAAACTTGACAGACATCATTCTGGGCTCATTTTAGTAGGCTATGCCAAATTTCGTACACATCGAAAGATAGTTAGAGACTTTGGTGCACCATTTACCTTAAATCGGACGAAAATATCTATGGCAGCTATATCTAAATCTGTGCCGATTTTCACGAAATGTAGCATACATCATTCTAGACTTAATTCAGTACGCTATGCCAAATTTCGTGCAAATTGAAAGATAGTTAGGGACTTTGGTGCACCATTTACCTTAAATCGGACGAAGATATATATGGGAGCTATATCTAAATCTGAA
Organism: Musca vetustissima; assembly: GCF_032173495.1. Classification (NCBI taxonomy): domain Eukaryota; kingdom Metazoa; phylum Arthropoda; class Insecta; order Diptera; family Muscidae; genus Musca; species Musca vetustissima. The sequence continues at coordinate 6,329 of NW_026881030.1, read as the reverse complement.
CCGATTTTTCCCAATTTCGATAGGGTTCGTCCTTGGGCCAAATAAATGAGCTGTGCCAAATTTCATCCAATTTGAATCATAAATGCGATCTGTACTTTGTTTACAATTTAGCATAGACAGACGGACGGACGGTCGGACATGCATAAATCGCTTTAAAAAGTGATTCTTTGCATACTCTCAAAAGGAAACATGTATACCCACTTATCATGGATATACAATAAACTTCCCAGATCTGTGTCCTTCAGGGGTAGATATATACGCTATAGAATACAAATGTTGTCAGGGTCAATTCGACCCGATAAATATTGACCGATCCTTATCAAAACAGGCATGCTTATTCTGTGGCCCACTCCCTTTCTTCATGTAAAATGCGCGATGTTTGGGCCATAATTGCGGCCTCTGAAGCTAGCAGAAAAACCGAAAAAATTAAGTATTTGGTACATTTCATCCCCTAAATATTAACCGATCTTTACCAAAAACAATAGGGGTCTTCATTGGCCAGAACCAAACCTACATGCAAAGATTGGTCCATAACTGTGGCCTGTCTCGTGTTTACAAATTATAATGGACAGACGGACGGACTGACGGACACACATGTTTAGATCGACTTAGCTAGTCGAGATATGATCAGTATACTTAATGGTGGGTCTGGGACCAATATTTCTCGGCGTTACAAATTCTTGGGGTTGCACAAGGCTATAATACCCTGACAACATACTTGTGTAGGGTATAGAAAGTCAAGCCTATCAATTGACCCGAAAATAGAAATATGCCCTGAAAAAGTATTTGGGAAAGAAATCTACTCCTTTAATATGCCCTGTTCCTCCCCCAATGTTCCCTCATTTAATCTTCCTTAAAAATACATCCTTGCTTACATTCCCCCCATTATCCTTTACAAAATGCCTTTGGCCTAATGCACCGAACACCGAATCTAAAAGAACAACAAAGTCCCATGAAAAGCCAACACTAAGTTAATTGAAATTGATTTATAACTGTAACTGAAGAAATTTAATAAAAAACAATTTTCCTTCTACAGCTGGAAATGCCATCAGCGCAGGCGATGGGTGGCAAATTTGTTCGGTATGCCCTTTTGCGGAATGGCATTGTTATGGCACCACCCAATAAACAAGTCGTAAATTATGTAAACTTTTGCAAAAGGATTGAAAACTTTTGAAACTCGATTTTATGTGCATTGCAGATTTTGCCGAAATGCGATCGGGTGAAAAGTTTGCCCTTAAAGTCGAAGTCATCATCTTGGGGAAAACTGGGTGTAAATTGATGCGGGAATTAAAAGAAAATATTTACCGAGGGCATAAAACTTGAAGATGGAATTATTTTTGGCTTCTTAGATGGGCATGCCATGGCATGAGGATGGTCGTTATTGATGTTAGGTGAGGTTAAGGGGTTCATGTGTATTTAGGACTTCGATTTTTTTGAAATATTTTAGAGGCCAACTGGACTCAAGATGGACCTTAGTTCTATTGTGTGTTTTTCCAGTTTGAGAAAGAAATATTTTTTATTTATTTTCTGCCCATTTATTTCCAGTCGCTTTTCTCTTTAAAACCCAAATCAAGGACCTTCATGTCTCCTAACTTCGGATACGTAATAATTTAAAGCGTATTTTGCCTAGCAAACAATTATACCAAAAATTTAATTCAATTAAAAGAAAGTCCCTTTCATTTAAATCAAATTTTTAATCCTATTTACATCATATCCTTTTAAAAAAATATACAAAATATCCTATATAAAATATTCCAAATGTCCTTTTGAAATTCACAAAAGAACAAGATAACTACCAATTTGTACAATTGTTTGTTTGAAAAGGAAAAAAAGGAATTATTTATTTCATAAAGGAAGGACACACACACACAAATACAAGGAAGGAAATCCACTTCAAGTGATGATTTCCTTGATTGCCGTAGCTACGGTTGATAGGATGTGTTGAGAACACTTCAATGTATAGGGTATGATATTTGAAGGACAATAACAAAGAAAGGAGGCTATTTTATACTACAAAACACACAATACGTATGATTTATGCCGACAAGTATATGCCACCCAAGCACCATCTAAAAATAATATTACGAATACGCACTAGGTACTTTGGTGCACCATTTACACAAAATCTGACGAAAATTTATATGGGAGCTATATCTAAATCTGAACCGATTTTTACGAAATTTAACACACATCATTCTAGACTTAATTTAGTACCCTATGCCAAATTTCGTGCAAATCGTAGGATATATAGGGCATTTGGTGCACCATTTATCTTAAATCGGACGAAACTATATATGGGAGCTATATCAAAATCTGAACCGATTTTCACAAAATTGAACACACATCGTTCTAGACTTAATTCAGTACGCTATGCCAAATTTCGTGCAAATCGAAGAATATATAGGTACTTTGTTCCACCATTTACCTTAAATCGGACAAAAATATATATGGGAGCTATATCTAAATCTGAGCCGCTTTTCATGAAATTTAACACACATCGTTCTAGACTTAATTCAGTACGATGTGCCAAATTTCATGGAAATCGAAAGATATTTAGGGACTATGGTGCACCATTTCCCTAAAATCGGACGAAAATATATATGGGATCTATATCTAAATCTAATCCGATTTTCACGAAACTTAACACACATCGTTCTAGATTTAATTCAGTACGTTGCGCCAAATTTCGTGCAAGTCGAAAGATATTTAGGGACTTTGGCGCAGCATTTACCTTAAATCAGACAAAAATATATTTGACAGCTATATCTAAATCTGAACCGATTTCACGTAACTTAGCACACATCTTTCTTGACTTAATTCATTACGCTTTGCAAAATTTCGTGATTTTCTAAAAACTTAACACAGACCATTTTAGACCTAATTCATTGCGCTATGCCAAAATTCGTGCAAATAAAATGATTTTCAGGGACTTTGGTGCACTATTCACATTAAATCGGACGAAAATGTATATGGGAGCTATAGGTAAATTTGAACCGATTTTTACAAAATTTAACACACACCTTTCTAGACTTCATTCAGTACGCTATGTCAAATTTCATCCAAATCGAAAGATATATAGGGACTTTGTTGCACCATTTACATAAAATCGGTTGAAAATATATATGGGATCTATATCTAAATCTAAACCGATTTTCACGAAATTTAGCACACACCTATCTAGACTTAATTCAGTATGCTATGCCACATTTCGTGCAAATCGAAAGATATATAGGGACTTTGGTGCACCATTTCCTTAAAATCGGACCAAAATATATATAGGAGCTATATGTAAATCTGAGCCGCTTTTCATGAAATTTAACACACATCGTTCTAGACTTAATTCAGTACGCTATGCCAAATTTCGTGCAAATTTTTTTTTGCACCATTTACATAAAATCGGACGAACATATATATGGGAGCTATATCTAAATCTGAGCCGATTTTCACGAAATTTAACACACATCGTTCTAGACTCAATTCAGTACGCTGTGCCAAATTTCGTGCAAATCGAAGGATATATAGGGACTTTGGTGAACCATTTTCACAAAATCGGACGAAAACATATATGAGAGCTATATCTAAATCTGAACCGATTTTCACGAAATTTAACACACATCATTCTATACTCTATTCAGTACGCTATGTCAAATTTCGTGCAAATCGAAGTATATATAGGGACTTTGGTGCACCATTTACATAAAATCGGACGAACATATATATGGGAGCTATATCTAAATCTGAATCGATTTTCAGGAAACTTAGCACACATCATTCTAGACCTAATTCATTACACTGTTCTAAATTTCGTGCAACTCGTAGGATACATAGGGACTTTGGCGCCCCATTTACCTTACATCGGACGAAAATATATATGGGAGCTATATCTAAATCTGAACCGATTTTCAAAAAATTTTACACACATCATTCTAGGCTTAATTCAGTTCGCTATGCCAAATTTCGTGTAAATCGAAGGATATATGTGGACTTTGGTGCATTATTTACATTAAATCGGACGAAAATTTATATGGGAGCTATATCTAAATCTGAACCGATTTTTACGAAATTTTACACACATCATTCTAGACTTAATTTAGTACCCTATGCCAAATTTCGTGCAAATCGAAGGATATATAGGGACTTTGATGCACCAGTTACCTAAAATCGGACGAAAATATATATGGGAGCTATATCTAAATCTGAACCGATTTTCAGGAAACTTGACACATATCATTCCTGCCTCACTTCAGGACGCTGTGCCAAATTTCATGCAAATCGTGGTGCACCATTTATCTTAAATCGGACGAAACTATATATGGGAGCTATATCAAAATCTGAACCGATTTTCACAAAATTGAACACACATCGTTCTAGACTTAATTCAGTACGCTATGCCAAATTTCGTGCAAATCGAAGAATATATAGGTACTTTGTTGCACCATTTACCTTAAATCGGACGAAAATATATATATGGGAGCTATATCTAAATCTGAACCGATTTCCACAAAATTGTACACACATCTTTCTAGACTTAATTCAGAACGCTGTGCTAAATTTCGTGCAAGTCGTAGGATATAGAGGGATTTTGATGCACCAGTTACCTAAAATCGGACGAAAATATATATGGGAGCTATATCTAAATCTAAGCCGATTTTCACGAAATTTAACACACATCTTTCTAGACTTAATTCAGCACGCTATGCCACATTTCGTACAAATCGAAAGATATTTAGGGACTATGGTGCACCATTTACTTTAAATAGGACGAAAATATCTATGAGAGCTATATCTAAATCTAAGCCGATTTTCACGAAATTTAACACACTTCCTTCTAGGCTCAATTCAGTGCGCTATGCCAAATTTCGTGCAAATCGAAAGATATAAAGGGACTTTGGAGCACCATTTTCCTTAAATCGGACGAAGATATATATGGGAGCTATATCTAAATCTGAACCGATTTTCACAAAATTTTACACACATCTCGTTAGACTTAATTAAGTACGCTGTGCCAAATTTCGTGCAAATTGAAGGATATATAGGGACTTTGGTGCGCCATTTACATAAAATCGGACGAAAATATATATGAGAGCTATATCTAAATCTAAGCCGATTTTCACGAAATTTAACCCACATCGTTCTAGGCTTAATTCAGTACGCTATGCCAAATTTCGTGCAAATCGAAGGATATATAGGAACTTTGGTGCCCCATTTACATAAAATCGGACGAAAATATGTATGGGAGCTATATCTAAATCTGAACCGATTTTCACAAAATTTTCACACTTAGTTCAGAACGCTGTGCTAAATTTCGTGCAAGTCGTAGGATATATAGGGACTTTGGCTCCCCATTTACCTTAATTCGGACGAAAATTTATATGAGAGCTATATCTAAATCTAAGCCGATTTTCTTGAATTTCAATAGGGTTCGTCCTTGGGCCACATAAGTGACTTGTGCTAAAATTCATCCAAATCGGGTCATAAATGCGACCTGTCTTTTGTTTATAATTGAACATCTATAGACGGGCAGACAGACGGACGGACATCCATAAATCGACTCAGAAAGTGATTCTATGCATATTCTGTGGAACAGGGTGTAAGGCACAAATGCTTTACACCCTGTTCCACAGTGTGGTAAAGGGTATAAAAACCCACGCCTTGGGTAAGACCCTGAAAAAATAGTTTTAAAAAATCCACGCCTTGGTAAGACCCTGACCATGCGATAACCTAAACAACTACCACAGAACTCTATCTTTCTTCGGATTTTTATTCGGGGTAGTATTTCGTGATAGTTGCACCCTCTTGTCCGATTAGAGGTCAACAGCACCTCTTCCTTACACTGACATATTTTCCGAATGTTACCAATATTCAGTACAGCTCTTCTCATTACTTGTCCGGATTCCCATCAACGTGGGTTGTGTTGTGATTTTCGGCTTATAAGTGTAACCTATAGATTGAATCGAAAAAAAATAAATTTTCGGTCCACTTCATCCCAAAATTATTATCTGATCATCACCGAATTTTATATGCGTTGTCCTTGGCCATAACTGGAACCTCATGGAACATTTCAAAACGATCAGCGCTATATTTCCGGCCTCTAGTGTGTTAATGTCTTACTAAATAATATCTGAATACGTAAGCACCTGTAAATATTTACGTGTAACTCTCGCATCCGAGTATATACGACAATATAATTGGTATCAGTTTAAAGGTCAACCACTCCTCTTGGATATACTATCAACTTCTTGGGCCTATGTCCTTCAGGGGCAAATATATACGCTATAGAATACAAATTTTGTAATTTTTCACACAAAAGTCGGGGTCCATGTGATCCG
>NW_026881029.1:0-33573 GCF_032173495.1 Musca vetustissima | reverse complement strand
CAGTAAAATCCGTAAACCTATAATGGATAAACAATAGTCCGTAACACGAATTCTCATATGTCGATTGTTTCTAGAAGACATTGAAAAGGCTTGAATCAAGTAGGCAGTAATTGTTCTTGAATTCAATAGCAAATCTTTGGGTAAACTTAAAACGGCGCTTTATAACAAAATCATTACAAAATTTAGAAGAAAGTTCAAAAGTCGAACGGGGCCTATTATATTGATACCCTTCACCACTATGGGTACATAAAAGAGATGATAATATATATAAAATTCTGTGAATGGAACATACATATCATCTTTCGAGGAGCTTTGACATGGAATCGGGCGAAATTAAACATTTGTATTCCACCAAGCACAATTATGTATGTATGTATATAAATCTGCACCTAATTGAGCAACCGTGGCATATACGGTTTGGTATGCTGCAGCACAGTGCGCTGTCCACAATTTTATCTTGTGTATATGGAACATACGAAGGCTCCTCAGTGAAGTATTTACATATGTATCTAAATCTGAACCGATTTCAACAAAACTTCGCAAAATTAGGATATTGGGAGTTGGTGCAACATTTACATAAAATTGGACGAAAATATATGTGGGAGCAATATCTAAATCTTAAGCGATTTTAAGAAAACGTCACAAACATTAAATTGGACCTAATTCACTACGCTGTGCAAAATTTTGTCTTAGTCGAACAAATATTCGAAGTTTCGTGTATCATTCACAAAAATTGGGAAGAAACTATATATGGGAGGTATATCTAAATCTGAACCGATTTCAGCAAAACTTCGCAGACATCAGTCTGAACATGATTCAGTACTCTGTGCAAAATTTTGTCTCAATTGAACAAATATTGGGGCTTTGGTGTACCATATACATAAAATCGGACGAAAATATATACGAGAGTTATATATTAAACTGAACCGGTTTTCCCCTATATAGAAAATTTAAATAGGGTTCGTGCTTAGCCCAAATAAGTGACTTGTGTAAATTTCATCTAAATGTGATCATAAATTCAACCAGTACTTTGTTCTCAAGACTGCATGAAGAGACGGACGAACATACATAAATCAACTCAGAAATTTAATCAGTGAAAATTCTCAAAAGGAACCATGCGTCTATCTCGTTTCCCTTTGCCTGGTACCAGTGTTGCCAAAACTCTGTTGAGAAAAAATGCTAGATTTTGTTGAAAAAAAATGCTAGAAAGTGCTAGAAATTTTAAAAAAGTGCCAGAAAAATGAGCTAAAAAATTAAATGAACAAAATTTTTAATATGTAATAATGAAATATTCATGAGAGACCCCATTTATTCTTAAAGGCTACTCCTTGTCGATTTAGCCATGTCAATCCGATTGAGGTCGCAATATTGAAAACAGAGCTTTGGAATTTTTCCCATATATTGCACTACTCCTAGGACATTAGGTATTGGAAATTAAATATATCGGTCTTTTTTGTGTACACCATACCCAATATTTCATTTTTTAAGGTTTTGGGCACATTTTTCAACCTAATATGCGTTTTTTTATTTCGGATTCTCCCTTACTAAAAATTATCAAAATTGATCCACTTTTAAGCGTAGCCCTCATAAACACGTCTTATAATCAAATTGGCTTTAATTTGATATTTCAAATTGAGTAAAAAATCTCCTTATCAGAAATTATTAATATATGTACATATTTAGGGGTTGCTGTTTAACGGCAGCACCCCATTACCCCATAGTAACTGTAATTTCAAATTGCGAGATTTTGGAGGTTAGCATACGAAGACAATTATCAATCAATTTCAATCAGACACCCTTTCGAAATAAATATGGAAGCTATGGCTTCATCTGCACCAATTTCAACAAAACACAATAACGTCATTCTAGTCTCAATTTGATACGCTGTACAAAATTTCGTGCTAATCGCACAAATATTAGAAATTCGGTACACCATTAATGCAAACTCGAGTGAGTATATATGTACATTTGGGAGCTATATCGAAATCTGAACCGATTTTTCCGAAACGTTTCACTCATTGTTCTAGACTCTATTCAGTATACTATTTCAAGAAAATCGTAGGATATATAGGGACTTTGGTGCATCATTTACATAAAATCGGAACGATTTTCTCGATACTCACCACCCATCATTCTAGACTCAATTAAGTACGCTATGCCAAATTTCGTGCACATCGAAGGATTAATTGGGACTTTGGAGCTATATCTAAATCTGAACCGATTTTCACAAAAATTAGCACACTACTTTCCAGGCTATGCACAAATTTCGTGCAAATCGAAGGATATATAATGCCTTGTGTGTCCTATTTACTTAAAATCGGACGAAAATATATATGGAAGCTATATCTACATCTGAACCTATTTCCCCAAATAAATGAGCAGTGCCAAATTTAATCCAATTCGAATCAAAATTCCAAGTTGTTCTTTGTGTACACTTTACAGACGGACATGCATAAATCGGCTTAAAAAGTGATTCGATGCATATTCTCAAAAGGAACCGTGTGTCTATCTCGTTTCCTTTTGCCTGTCACAAACATATGTACAAAGACATAATACCCTATACCATAGTGTGATGAAGGTTATAAAAATATATGTTAGCCGGAATTTTTCTATTTTGGTCCTGTTCAGTACTCTCAAGTGGTTATAACTTGGCATTCGGGATTGTCGGTGAAAATTCCAATGGACCGCTTTATTTGGTTTTTTTTGAAATAAACAATCTACTAGCAGACAATGTCATAGCCACCATATGAAGTACCTGCATAAAAATCTACTGTCACTTTTTTAACATTGGAAAATCAAATTCATCGCGTGAAACATAGGGAAATTTAAATTCGTCAATATGAAATCGATAACCGGGAAAATTTGTTGGGATAAAACAAAAATTACTGAAAAATAAAAATTGCTAAAAAAAGTGCTAGGTGCTAGATCACTTTTTTGGTGCTAAACGAGTTTAAAAAGTGCTAAATCTAGCACTGAAAGTGCTAAATTGGCAACACTGCCTGGTACAAACATAAGCAGCATGAGCACCCTCTACAGAAGCACCTTCTGAATATATGGTTATCCCACCCAACAACGTTAAAAACACTAAAATTCCTTTTCATTTCCAATTTTAATTTATTGAAATGAAACGGCTCAATTAGTTTTATGTTATCCGATTTTAATTAAGTCATTATATTATATAATAATGTTATTATACAATTAATAATGGAATTAAAAAATGTAAAATTAATTATATTTTAAAATTATCCATTAGATGGTTGTATGAATGTTATAAGCTTGATAAAGTTACAAAGATTGAAATGGTGATAATTAATTAATGTATGCTATGGAATTTAGTTATAGGTATGGGTAAATTGTACATGCCATAAATGTTTCATGGTTTACATACACAGATGCTATTTTGAAGAAAAAATTAAAAAACAGTTTTCAAAGTATTAAATTCGTACACTTAGGAATTACTTAGGCTGGAACAAATAACAACTAAAAGATTCGACTAAAAAACCGAGCCACAATTTATTCAGTTACAAACCATGACTGAGACTTTGGCTTAACACATAGTATAGTGTCACATGTTGGCTATGTTTTTACTTCAGTCTCCAATAATAATGGCTAATTTTCGTATTAATACCCCTTATTTTATGAAGGGAACAGTAATGTTGACTTAAACGGCTTGGTAATAATTACCCTTATACATTTGATTAGCTTAATCATCATATCGAATTACCTCCTTAGATTGATAAAAATGATATTGTTGTTTCCTTCATCAATGTACACAACTCATTCTGGAGGCGAATGAATAATACATCATCTTCTGGCTTGTTCAATAAAATATGTGAACAATATGATTTATGATTAGTCCCAAGAGCACCGAGAGAAAAAGATTTATCTTACTTCCCCTACAGTCGCTGAAATCAAATTATATTTGCTTGCGGCAAAGATGATTGTACGAAGGAAAAAACTGCCAAAAGCTAACAAACCACAATGTATTAAAACATTTCAAAAGAGAAACATTGACGGGAGTAAAAAATACAAGAAACGAAAAATGTATTGCTAACAGACCAAAGATACCACCACACATACGTTAGAATCATCGGGAAGCGATACAAAAAAGTACATTTTTATACCCCTAACCACACTGTGCATATGTTTGTAACAGGCAAAAGGAAACGTGTTCATTTTGGGAATATGTATAGATTCACTTTCTGAGTCGATTTATGCATGTCTGCACGTCCGTCATGATTTTACAATTTAACATTGACAGACAGACAGGCGAGCGGTATAAAATCTGTCAAAACAAATTGTCAATTAACAAACAGAAGTAATATACACTCCATACTGTGGTGTGTGCGATTAAATCGCCTCCAATAATCCGAAATGAATCCGGTTAAATATGTTTTCATAGATATGCCTACCAACGTTGGTCTTTAGTGCCCCCATATTTAAGTTCGTCTTAATCACATAAAATTGTTGTATAAAACAATGCATTATAATGGAATTTATTACCTTTATGGCCAAATGTTGCCCACAGGCAACAAAATATTTAATATGTAGCTAGCAAATATATATTGTTGGTAAAGTTGTTGGTCCAAATTGTTGGTAAAGTTATGAGATTTTCAATATAGAGAAGATTACAAAATGTGTACAGTACTAATTTGTGTATACAGTCCAAATTATTTAAATCGCTTCGAATTCGAATTGTACGAATTCTGCCATCATAATTATTTTTGATTCTTCTAAAAAAGAATATAGAAAATAATTTGAATGATTTTATCCGTTAATTTAGCATTTGGATTTCTTGATATTGCACTTTTATTTTTCAGGAAGTACATACTGTATGTCCTGAATGCAAGGATGTAGCGATCTAAAATTTTGTTCATATCCTATTTAGGATAGTCGAATTAAATCTGTGAACAGAAAATTGTTCTATGATTACGGGAAAAAACGAAACAAAAAACTAAGTGTCTGCACAAATGAGATGTTGACGTTCAACTATTTCTTAATTGTCTTTGAAAAACGCTAAGATATTTGTGGGATATCAAATATGTAGTTGTTTTCAGAATGTTCATTCGTTTTCTGTTAATGAGGAGCCATTCACACATGCACAATTAAAAGACCAACAAATTATTTGGCACAAAAAGAAAGAAGATAAAATTGGATTTTTCAAAGCTTCATATCTTGACTTCTGAGTACTTTTTATTTCACATGCACAAGCAAAAGATGCATTCAGACAAGAGTCACAATAAGAAAACACTTTGCAATGTGGATAGTGGCGTTGGCATTAAGTTTGATGCCACCAACCATAAATCGAGATAAACATAAAATGTTAAAAAAAAATTTAAATAGATAATGTTTGTAGAGCTTACATTTCACTTACATTTTGGGGAGGATATTGAATAAGGTAAATGAATATTATCATTCCGTTTGCAACACCTCGAAATATATATATAGTCTCGATTAGAATAAAATTTTAGACCAATTTAGCCCATGAAAATAGGCTTAATATTTAACACTAGCAAAGTGCCCGCTATTTCGTATGCGGAACTTTGGATACCCTCCACCATAAAATATATAGGGAACATACCAAAAAGTGTACCTATATCGACATTTCTTCAAACCGATTATGGTCTTAAATATTGGTCCTAGACCAAATTTGGACCAAATTTGTTCAAAAATTTTTGATTTCATCCACACTTTGCCCATCTTATTATTTCTTCCGAAATTAGTGCAGCGAATTCGGTTTAAAAACGCGCTCAAGATCCCCAAAATACCGAAATTTGGGGGTACCCTTATATGGGGGCTATCTGAAAAAATGGACCTATATTTGTGGAGAGGTTTGGTACCTAGTAAGAACTCAAAATATTAAATTACAGCCAATTCGGTGAAAAATACGATCAAAACCCCCACAATACTGAAAATTAGGAGGTACCGTTATATGGGGGCTACCAGATTTTTGGCTATATATGTTCAATATATACAATTAGAACTAAATTTAGTACTTTTAGTAGTCTTATAGATCGAATTTCCAATAACCCTAACTTTCCATCAGTGATCCACATTTCAAATTTCAGAAATCTATCTCTTCGCGTTCTCTTAATACAAAGGGTACAATATTTCCAAAAACAGCCTAATCTCAAGCTTCTAGCTTCAGCCGTTTCATCTGGGCGATGATCTGTCAGTCAATCACTCACTTAACACTAAGTTGTTATATATATATATATAGAAACTGCTTTAAATCCTCTCCAAATTCGTTTAATATATCATATAAGTCTATGTTTTGGTGTAGCCAACATATAACAGTAGCTCTCCTTTCTGGGGAAATATTCTCCATATATTTTGAAATAGTTTCGAAATAAGGGTCCCGCCCTATTTTGGTATATTCATTTATCCAGAAAAGAGGATGTGATTTCGCATTCTGGGTTCGTAGAGGGCGAAAAACATATTTGCATAAAACTATCTCTATAGTTTCATGATTTAACATAAACGCAGAGAAAGGTCCCGCATCATTGTGAAAAAGTTGAAGTTGGGTTACTGAGAATCCTCATGTTATTGAAACGAGGTCATTACATCCTGAAAAAAACTTACATTTTGTTGCGCCCTGTGTTCCGAATGTGTAATTGGAAAGCGTCGATGGACAAAACACAGTCAATTCGAAGCGTTATGGTCATATAATAACCGACTTTTTTACCTGCTAATGGAGAAGACAAGAGGGTGTCACTTGCTATACAACTCGAGCGCATATGACTTTTATGCAAGACACCGTTATTCGTTTTTATGGGGTTAAACCGTCAACTCTTATGCGCTTAAAACCAAAATTTGCCATGTCATGGCAGAGGTCGAAAATTGTCTCAAAAGAATGAATGCGTGAATGCCATTTCAATGATGTTTCAACAAAGTTTGGCACGCGTTAGGCTGTCCTAGCTTTAGTACATTCTGCAGAATTTCGTGCCAATCGGGCAAATTTTGGACCTTTTGTGCACCATTTACTTAAAACCGGACGAAAGTGTATATAGAAGTTATACCTTAATCTGAATCGATTTCAACGAAACTTGCTACAAGTTAAGTTATACTAATTTCAGTATGTTGCGTAAAATGTTGTGTCAATCGGACTAATCATGGGTCATTTAAGAGGCATTTACTGAAAATGGGAGAAACATATATATGGAAGCTATATCTATCTCAGAACCGATTTCGTATCAATCGACCTAACTTTGGGTCTTTCGTGCACCATTTACTTATAAACGTACACAAATATATAAATTTGAACCGATTTTTTATCTTTGGTGCGCCATTTCAATAGGGTTTGTCCTTGGGCCAAATACGGACAGACAGACAGACGGACATGCATAAATCGGCTCAAACATTTGTGTATATGTTTGTATCACAGTGTGGTTAAGATTTATCCATTTATCCACCCATCTAAGGTTTTACCAATAACATTACAATTACAGTATTATGGAATATAACACTAATTTGACGATTATAATAAAAATAAGTAATCATAATACTTTCTTATTGGAAAAAAAATTTGAGCCTTTTTAATAATTTTCCACAATCTGTTTACCACTTGCTTCCACCAAGTACTTGTGTATACATTAACAATGTTCAAGTTTTACTTAATAAAATCTGCGAAGAATGAACAAATAATAAGTTTATGCAATATTGAAAATTCGATTATTAACATTTTAGATTGAGTTTGGTGGTATTGCGCATAGCAGGTTAAATCATATTTGCTAAAATTGTATTTTGATTTGATTTTTCATTCTTGAGAGTTCGTGTTAGTTAGAAATTTGCCAAACGTTATTATGAGCATTTAGAGGGAATGGAAAGTAAATGCAAACAATGCTATTGACTACAACGATATCTGTATGTAAGGGGAATGTCGAATTTTCCAACAGATGTGATATAACTTGGTACTTGGGGATTGTTGAGGTTGGCATACATCTTGTAGAAAATTATCACACGGTTCCTTTTGAGAATATCCATAGAATAACTTTCTGAGTCGATTTATGCATGTCCGTCCGTCTGTAGATGTTAAATTGTAAATAAAATACATTGCGCATTTATGATCCGAATGAAATTACACTTGGCACAGCTCATTTATTTGGCCCATGGTGGAACCCTTTTGAGATAGGGAAAAATCGGTTCAGTTTGACATATAGCTTTCATACACAGTTTCGTCCGATTTTATGTTAAGTGTGCACCAAAGACCCAAAAAATAAGTTGATTGACACAAAATTTTGCACAAGGTACAGAAGTTACCATAACATAACCTGTATCCAGTTTTGTTGAAATCGGTTCAGATTTAGATATAGCTCCCATATATTTTCGTCCGATTTGAGGTAAATGGTGCACCAAAGACACAAAGTTAAGCCGATTGTCATACAATTTTGCACAACATAGTGAAATTAATACATCTACTTGTACCAAGTTTTGGTTGAAATCGGAATTTCGAAAACATGAATTAAGCAGAAAGGAAAGTTTAAAAGCCGGACGGCGCTTCAACCATCTTGGGTATATACAAGAGATGCTAATATGTATATAATATGTGTACATTATTTACATAGAACAGACATAGCATCTTTGGAGGGCCATTGAGATGGAATCGGGCGAAATAAAATGTGTGATCAACATAGATATTTGAACCAATTAAAAAAATTAAATGTAAAACTGGTAGACTTGGAGTCTTTGGTGTACCATTTGTATAAAATCGAGCAAAATTGTTTATGGGAGCTATATGTAAACATGGGCCAAGTTGAGCAACTGTTGCATACCTTTTTTTGCAACATTAATACACTCTAAACTCAATTTAATACCCTCTACCAAATTTCGTTTAAATCGAAAAAAGATATAGGCTCCATTTACATAAAATCAAAAGAAAATATATATTAAAAAAATGCGTTGTAAATGCCTTGTTAACCTCGAAGTGAGGCTCCAGCGAAATTCTCATACAGTTTATGTCGCTGGTCAGCTAAGTACTTCGCTTTGTTACAAGAGACATTTGGGTATGAACGGTTTTTTGTATAGAATCAATAGCTTCTGGGCAGAATATCCCAACAAAAAACTAAGGGAACTGATGAGGATCAGTGGCGTGATCCGAAACTATAGTCTTCCCTGCCTTACCCCTCGGCAAACAATGCCATACATTCCCCACTAATAAATAGTTGTTTTTTATAAAAACAACATACTGGGATTCAGCCTGACTATTTTGCAAAAACAAAATACAAATGGTATAAACCGCCAACACTACTTAAAAAAAAAACTTTAACACAAATCATTCACGACTCAACTGCATTCGCTATGCAAAATTGTATCCCAATCGGACAAATATTGGGAATTTCGTGCACCATTTACATACAATCGGACGAAACTATATATGGGAGCTATATAATAATTCTAAGCCGATTTTAACAAAACTTTGCATACATCAGTCTGAAGCTAATTCAGTACTCTGTGCATAATTTTGTCTCAGTCGGACATATATTAGGAGTTTGGTGCATAATTCACATAAAATCGGACAAAACTATATATGGGAGCTATATCTAAATCTGAACCGATTTCAACAAAAAATCACACTATTTAAATAAAATCGGACGAAACTATAGGAAGTGATGCAAATGTGGTATACCCATTTGTTTTTAGATTGACAAATTTTTATTTTTTATCCGATTAAATTGAAATTTTGCACATAACATACAACACATGTAGTCTTTTCATGTATCAATTTGAAAATAAAATTATTCTAACAATTTAAGAGATATTTGAGAAAATATTTGAAATTCCATTAAAAGTGATTGTAAAAAAAGTGAAGGTAATGTGGTATACCACATGATGTTAATGTGGTATAGTATAATTTTCACTTCCAATTGATATCTTATATAATTTATTGTTTTTAATGAGTGCGAATTAGCTCGAGATTTATGTCTGTTAAGATTTTGAACGGATAGGTTGAGTGGAACTTTAATTTTTAATATGTAATAATGTCTACACATGGCAGTATTTAATTTTTGTATGGAGAAGTCGTTAAAACTCCAGCCTTTGTTTTTCATTCTTGTGGTTCGTGGGAGACTCTCGTAGAGTACAAATGTGTGAAATAGTAATGAGATTTTGTCTAGTGCTGGCTTTTTTTAAGCAGACTCAAGGTATACCACATTACCTTCACTTGTGTTTACTGAAGAAATGTTTAGTTTTTTCCTAAATTGGTGATTTTGTGGTGCAATCGCGCATATTACTTGATTTTTAGTTCATACTAATTATTTTAATGCTTTAGTAATAACGATTAAATTACATCCGTAAAACAAAAAAAATATATTTTTTAACTTGAACCGAAAAAAGTCATTTTCATGAAAAATTTAATTTTTGGCACTGATTCTCAACGTGATTTAAATAAATTAAACAGATCATTGCTATCTTATTTTTTTTGAGAACAGCAAACTATAAAACATATTTCCAGGGACCGTAACGGTTATAACTTATATCAAATCAGGTAAAAAATAACTGTTATTATGTGACCTTAATAAAAAAAGTCACTTTAACTATTTATTTTTCAACGGAAAAAATAAACGTTGATTTTTAACTGTTAAAAATGATTTTTATTTTTCCGTCAAAAATAAAAGTCTTGTTGGGATTTTTATTTTTTCCGTCAAAAATAAAAGTATTTTTGGGACTTTTAATTTTTCCGTCAAAAATAACAGTCTTTTTGGGACTTTTATTTTTTTCGTCAAAAATAACAGTCTTTTTGGGACTTTTATTTTTTCCCTCAAAAATAAAAGTCTTTTTGGGATTTTTTATTTTTTCCGTCAGAAAATAAAAGTCTTTTTGGGATTTTTATTTTTTCCGTCAGGAAATAAAACTCTTTTTATGTAAAGAAGTTTATACAACTTGTAATCAGTTATAAAATTACAATTTATAAATCTCTGTCCTTATTACAATAAGTGTACACATAAGTAATCAAGATCAAAGGTAAAAAATACTTGTTATAAATTTCTAAAAAATAGTCTAGTGTACCAAATCATGAATATAAATTAAAGAATCATTCCCCTGACTATTAGGTCAAAGGTTATATAACTGGTACCAAACTCTATATGTTTATTTACGTAAAAAGACTTTTATTTCCTGACGGAAAAAATAAAAATCCCAAAAAGACTTTTATTTTTGACGGAAAAAATAAAAGTCCCAAAAAGACTTTTATTTTTGACGGAAAAAATAAAAGTCCCAAAAAGACTTTTATTTTTGACGGAAAAAATAAAAATCCCAAAAAGACTTTTATTTTTGACGGAAAAAATAAAAATCATTTTTAACAGTTAAAAATCAACGTTTATTTTTTCCGTTAAAAAATAATCCTTAACATGGGAACTGAGAGTGTTTTCTCAAGATCACTCAATATCCTTAATGGGGTCCTCAATACGAATCTATTGGTATATGACACTATTGGTGTCTATGTCTCTAACATGAAGATTTTTTTGTTCGCATTTTAAAAAATAACTGTTATTTTCGGTCCCTGCATATTTCAGTTATTATAAAATTTTCAGTTTACAAAAAAAGTGACTATACCACATTACCAACCTATACCACATTTGCATCACCTCCACTATATATGGGAGCTATATGGGCCTTGGGCCAAATAAGTGACCTGTGCTAAATGTTATCCTATTCGAATCATAAATGCGACATGTACTTTATTTACAATTCAACTTGGGCAGACGGACGGACATTCATAAATCGACTCAGAAAGTGATTCTATTCATATAACTGAAATGAGGCTTTATCATTTATATTATTTGTGATACAAATGCTTTTGACACTTGCCACTGCATAACTTTGGGATGTGAATGTGAAATAACCCGTCATAAGCATAAAATAGAATGACCCGTCATAAACATAAAACAGATAAAAGGAGGAAAGGATATACAAATGAATTTTGAAACCGCAAATAACATTTGCTTTTATGTTTTGTTAAGACTTTTGAATATTGAACTTTCATTTTTGCCTTCCAAAAACATTTGAATAGTAAAATTAACTGCATGTTTAAAATTCTATACATGTAATGGTCAGTGGAATGTATTTAAAATTTTTTTCCTCACATTTTGCACTATAGTTATATTTTTTCTATACAAAATACGATTTTTAACCTGTCTTAGGTACACTATGTATATCATGATCCTAAATATAATGTACTTGCTATTAATTTCTATACGTGGTCCTCCTCGCCGGAAATTGAATAATATGACCACACTGACTTCTCGTAAAGGTAACTCAATTTCGTTTTCATAACCAGCATTTTTTAATACAATAATATATTCCATAGATTTTTGCTTCTAATTGAACATGGGAAACAACTTTCAAAACTATGAACACAAAAACTGTTTCAAAAATATTTGCAATGTATTGAATATCCTGACCTTTGTAAAAGTTTTACGAAAAATTTTGTTCCATTGTAAACTTTTTTCTGAAAAATATCACCTGCAAACAAAAAATATAAAAACTCACACACATACGAAAACTTTTGAGTGTGCAACTATATCTCTTGAATTGAAAACGAACTGTACTGAATACAAAATGGGCTAACATTGCAGTTTCAATTTCAAGTGAAAATGTTGTTTTAGTTTCAGAAAAAATTTGAAGCACACGGGGAACTAAATTTGGAATTGTGAACGTACCATAAGCACAATCGTCGGAAGTAACTTTTTTGAGTAATGGCGTGATCTTTGCCCGTTGGTTTTTATTGGATTCCACTTCACTTTTAAATGTAGTGTTAACATGTAACATATACATGTAAACACCTACCCTCATTCCGAGAGATATATCTTTGAAATGAAAGTGTCTACTGAAAGTTGTACATTCACCCATTTTTATTTAGAACTTGAAATTTCCAGAGGTCTCCAACACCAGCCAAGCGTTTTCAATTTAATTAAAGTAGTAAAGTCGGACTGGGCCGACTATATGATGCTCTTCACCACTTGGGGTATATTCTACATATGTATCCTAACAGACGTCGCGTTTTTATTATATATCTATATCTGAACCGATTTCAGGAGAACTTGCCAGGAATAATTAATATTACTTCAGTACGTTGTCTCAATTGGCATAGCTATGGATCTTTTCACGAAGCTTAGCAACATCATTGTTTATTTAATTCAGTACCCAATACCAAAATTCGTGGAAACTGAAAGATTTTCAGAGACTTTGGTGCACCAATTACCTAAAATCGGGCGAAACTATATATGGGATCTATATCTAAATCTGAACCGATTTTCATGAAACTTAGCATATATTATTCGTCGCATCGCGTTTTTGTTATATATCTATATCTGTACCGATTTCAGGGACTCTTGCCAGAGAATAATTTATACTACCTCAGTACGTTGTGTCAATTGGCCTAGCTATGGATCTTTTCACGAAACTAGACTTAATTCAGTACGCTATGACAAATTTCGTGCAAATCGAATAATTTTCAGAGACTTTGGTGCACAAATTACCTAAAATCGGATGAAAATATATATGGGAGCTACATCTAAATCTGAAACGATTTTCATGAGATTTAGC
Organism: Musca vetustissima; assembly: GCF_032173495.1. NCBI lineage: Eukaryota > Metazoa > Arthropoda > Insecta > Diptera > Muscidae > Musca > Musca vetustissima. The sequence goes on along the minus strand of NW_026881029.1, from coordinate 20,031 downwards.
ACACATTATTATAGACGCGATTCAGTACGCTGTTCCAAATTTCGTGCAAACCGAAAGATATATAGGGTCTTTAGTGCACCAATTACCATAAATCGGATGAAAATATATATGGGAGCTATATCTAAATCTGAACCGACTTTCACGAAACTAAGCACACGTAATTCTAGACTTAATTCAGTACGCTATGACAAATTTCGTGCAAATCCAATGAATTTTAGAAACTTTGGTGCACCAATTATCTGCAATCGGATGAAAATATATATGAGAGCTATATCTAAATCTGAACCGATTTTCACGAAACTTTGCACACATCATTCTAGACTTAATTCAATACGCTATGCCAAAATTCGTGCAAATCAAAAGATTTCAAGGGACTTTAGTGGACTATTTAAATAAAATTGGCGAAACTATATATGGGAACTATATCTAAATCTGAACCGATTTTCACGAAATTTAACACACATCACTCTAGACTTAATTTAGTACTTTGTTGCAAATTTCGTGCAAATCGAAAGACACCTTAAATCGGACGAAAATATACATGGAGCTATATCCAAATCTGAACCGATTTTTTCCCAATTTCAATAGGGTTCGTCCTTGGGCCAAACAAATGAGCTGTGCCAAATTTCATTCAATTCGGATCATAAATGCGTCAATTTAACATGGACAGACGGACGGAGGGACATGCATAAATCGACTCAGAATGTGATTCTATGCATATTCTCAAATGAATCTATTTCGATTATTTTTATCTGTTAAAGACATATGCGCAATGACATAATACCCTGTACCACAGTGTGGTGAAGGGTATAAAAACTGCATGGAAAGCAGTAAAGTCGGACTGGGCCGACCTTTTATGATCATTATACCCTTCACCACTTTGGGTATATTCATCATATGTCTCCTTAAAGACTCCGCCTTTTCGAAAGAACATCGATATGCTATATTTAAATCTGAACCGATTTTCACGAAATTTAAAACACATCATTCTGCACTTAATTCAGTACGCTATGCCAAATTCCGTGCAAATCCAAAGATATATAGCGAATTTAGTGTACAATTTACATAAAATCGGACGAGACTATATATGGGGCTATATCCAAATCTGAACCGATTTTCACGGAACTTAGCACACATCACTCTAGACTTAATTCCGTACGCTGTGCCAAATTGCGTGCAAATCGAAAGATATATAGGTACTTGGTACACTATTTACGTAAAATTGGACGAAAATATAAATGGGAGCTTTATCTAAATATGAACCGATTTTTCCCAATTTCAATAGAGTTCGTCCTTGGGCCAAACAAATTTATTCCAAATCGGATTATAAATGCGACCTATACTTTGTCGGACATGCATAAATCTGTTAAAAAATTGATTCCATGCATATTCTCAAAACGAACCATGTGTCTATCTCGTTTCCTTTTGCCTGTTACTAACATATGCACGAAGACATAATACCCTGTACCGCAGTGTGGTAAGGGTATACAAAGAATTTATAATAATAAAACGGCATGTACACTAGAACTTTTTCACCGGGTTAACCTACTTTATGAGGATTTATTTGACATATATGCAAATGAATTGACAATTGAAACCCACTGGGTTAACGAAATCTGGTTAAATGTAAACGTACTATAATATTAAACGTCCCAGACTTTGTGGATATATTTCACACAATGAAACTATTGTAAAAATCAATTGAAAACGTCGTGAAATACCTCAAATTGATGGGAACATTTATATGAGGGATATGTTTGGCAAATTTTTGATAGGTAGATTACACGACCAATGAGAGCGCAAAATATCAATTCGGTAGAAAAACATTGTTTACCTAATGAAGTTCTAAAATATAATATTAAATTGCAGACAAGTTTAGTTGAAAAACTTGGCAAAGGTTGCAACTAAATATGCCCCCCATTTTGATATTCTGAGAATTTTAAGCCCGAAACGGCTATTATATATTTTTGGTTCTCCACATTTAAAGGAACCCCTTAATATTCGTTATTTTGAGAATTTCACATGTGATTTCAGCCAATTAGGCTCTAATCACTAGTTGTCAAATCTTCTTACCAAAACTTATGTTTTTCAGCCCCAATGCAAAGGTCGCTTGTCAAAGGTCACTTATTTTGTACTACATAAATCAATTATATGACACATATTGAGAAAAATGTCCTGACTACGATTCCGTTCGCGATCAAATTTTTGGTTGGTGCGCGCAAAAGTTATCGAGGTTTTAATTTTTGACATAAGAAAAAATCTTAAAATTGCGCTCAATTTTCGGCATTTCCTACCAGAGGTAGGTTGAAGGTATCCGGTCCGACCGAACATAACGATTTTTATACCCTACACAACTATGTTGTCAGGGTATTATAGCTTTGTGCAGCCCCAAGAGTTTGTAACGCCGCGAAATATTGGTCCTAGACCCAACTTTAAGTATACCGATCGTCATATCTCGACTAGCTGAGTCGATCTAGACATGTGTGTCCGTCCGTCCGTATGTCCGTCTGTCCATTATAGTTTGTAAACACGATACAGGCCACAGTTATGGACCAATCTTCACGAAATTTTGCATGTAGGATGGGTTATGGCCAATAAAGACCCCTATTGTTTTTGGGAAAGATCGGTTAATATTTAGGGGATGAAATGGACCAAATACTAAATTTTTGTCGGTTTTTCTGGTCGCTCCAGAGGCCACAATAATGGCCCGAACATCGTGAAATTTTGCATGGAGAAGAGGATCGGGCCAAAGAATAAGCATGCCTGTTTTGATAAAGATTGGTCAATATTTAGCGGGTCAAATGGACCCTGACTTTTGTGTGAAAAATGACAAAATTTGTATTCTATAGCGTATATATTTACCCCTGAATGACATAGACCCGAGAAGTTGATATTATATCCAAGAGGTGTGGTTGACCTTTAAATTAATATCAATTATATTGTTGTATGTGCTCAGATGTGGGAGTTACACCTAAATATTTACAGGTATCTCCGTATTCGTATATTATTAAGTAACCCATTATCACTCTAGAGAGCGGAACTATAGCGCTGATCGCTTTGACAATGCCTATAATTTTCGGTGATGATCAGATAATCATTTTCGTTTGAAGTGGACCGAAAACTTAATTTGTTTGTGTTATTTTCGAGTCGATATATAGACCACAAATGAAAGGCGAACATTACAACACAACCCACGGTGAAGGGAATGTGGACAATAGCTGTACAGAATACTCGTAATATTCGGAAAATATGTCAGTGTGATGTTTACCTCTAATCCAGGCTCGGAATAAACATCCGCAGAAAATTTGAGTTCCGTGATAGTTGTGTAGGGTATCATATGGTCGGCCCCGTCCGACTATACTGCTCCGCTCACTGGTTTCACTTGTAATACCTGAATATATTTAGTTTGGTATTTTTTTATCCTTGCAGCCATTTAGAATGTCATAGCCCCCATATAAAAATCTCCATCGATTATAGATATTTTAAAAATCCAGCTTAACCGCGTTTGGACAGACCATGTGATATGTTACACAGCTAACACTGCATTTTAGCCCTATTCCAGAGCTAATATCTGAGGCATCTCTAGGTTTGGTTCGTCATGGCTACACTTGCATCAAACTGCAAACATTTGCTTATTATTTTAAATTGTGATAGCCTATTCAAGTCCATTATGTTCCATATGACCTGATTGTAATTTAATTCAATTAGGCCATTTGGAACAATAGCTTTTTCGAAATAGCCTGCAACAAAATTAAAATCAATTTTTTTATCACAACACAATCATCTAACTCTTTGACAATGCCTCCTTTGCATTTGCAGGAATGTAAAAACCATGGCAAGAATAAAACAGTCAAAGTTTATTTACGTTCATATTCCCTTTTATCCTTTGTACTATTAACTGGGTGAGTTTGAGAATATGCATAGATGCTTGTAAAATTATAAACAGTGTGCAGGTCGCGTTTATGATCCGAGAGAGTCGTAATTTGGCTTAACTCATTTAGATATAGCTCCCATCAGGGACGTACGCAGGGGTGTTCGTCCCTTGGGCAAAGTGAATGAGCTGTGTCAAATTTCATCTCCTTTAGTTAATAAATGCTTTCTGTACTTTGTTTAATATTTAACATGCACAGACGGACGGACATGTATAAATCGATTTAGAAAGTAATTCTATGCATATTCTCAAAAGGATTCTTATGTCTATCTCATTTCCTTTTGCCTGTTACAAACATATCCACAAAGACATAATACCATGTGCCACAGTGTGGTGATGGGTATAATTAGCTTTAGATTGGTTCAGACGGACACTTTAATGTCATGAAACAGTCACCGTATGCCTATAAATTGACTTATGCTCACCACATGGTGAATGGAATAAAATTGACTTAACAAAAATAATGACATTCTAATTTGATTTGTTTTTTTTTTTCACGTTTTAGACAGGGATTTTATGGTTTATAATTCACTCCAGTCAGAGTTAACAGTCTAGGAAGGAATACTTTGTGAAATTTACCTTGATATCAATTTATTATATGGAGGTCAATTTTTCACAATATTCTTCAGTCTAAAATCGGTATTAATTATTCCGTCTGAATTAGCTAGTCATATAACACAATTTTTCACATTTTTTTGCAAATATCTTTTGAAATTGTAGTTTATTGTTGCTACTTTATCATTATCAGAGAAGAAGAATTAGAGAGCAATTGCCATGTCAATGCAGAACATGTACGACAACTCAGCAACTTACTTACTTACTTACTTAGCTGGCTTGTTACAGAACGGTTGTTCCATAAGCCGAGCTTAAAAAAGATTTCCAAGCGCGTCGGTCTTGTGCGCAAGTCCACCAATTTGGAAGACCACGTTCCAAGATCTCTTTTCTACTTGGTCTTTCCATCTAATTCGTGGCCTTCCCCTTCTACGGGAACCATCCGTAGGCTCATTTTTATATGCCTTTTGAGCTGGAGCTTCTTCATTCATCCGCACAACATGGCCTAGCCACCGTAGTCGCTGCAGCTCAATACGACTGACTATGTCGATGTCTGCGTATAAATTGTAGAGCTCGTGGTTCATTCGACGCCGATATTCACCGTCGACGCAGATCGGCCCGTAGATCTTTCGGAGAATTTTTCTCTCAAACACCCCAAGCGCTGCCTCATCTGCTTGCGCAAGTACCCATGCTTCTGATCCATATAATAGCACGGGTAGTATCAGCGTCTTGTAAAGTGTGAGTTTGGTCTGGCGAGAGGTGGCCTTGTTTCTAAACTGCTTACTTAGACCATAGTAGCATCTGTTGGCCATCACAATCCTTCCACCATTTTGTTATATTTAAAGCGAAGTCAATAATCCTAGTTCATACGAGAGCCAGACATGTACTCTTTCTAATTTTCGGATTCCGATGTTCCAGTGAGGAGTTATCGTACCCGCCATCAAAAATAAGGACTTTTCTTTAATTACAAAAAACAACAACAAAATATTTTTGTAAATTATTTTTCTTCTATTTTAAATCTTCAAATATATATGTTGAAAGTTACAAACCTTAACAAGCATTGGTATTGATTTACCAGCCCATTGAAAATCTTGAAAAATTAAAATCGAGAATGGGGGAGGTTCCCTTAAATACAGTAAGCACTTGTTCACACACAACCTCACACACACACACCCATCTTAATTTTCTAACATCCTTTATGGCTTTGTATTCAGTGTGAAATCCTTTTTTATTCGAGCAGATGTATTTTTTATGCTTTGTTTTGATAACAACCGGTTTCGTATTGTTTGTTAGCCTAGAATTCTTGTGTGTCTGAGAGTAGGTTAAGAGAATATTTGCTGTGATTTCTCTTGTGAACATATCGGCTTACAAGTCAGTTAGTGGGTGATTTTATTCTTTTCAAATGTGAAAAGAGAAATAATACAGTACACAGAGTTAAACCAGTAAGGGAAGTAGTAAAGTCGGACTGGGCCGACTATATAATACACTTCACCACTTTGGGTATAATATAAATATGCGTCCTAACAGACGTCGCCTTTTCGAAGGAATATTGACATGAAATTTATCGAATTTAAATATGTGATCTTTTTCTAAAGTGAACCGACTAACATCAATCCATACACATGCCTTTCTGCAACTATGCTAAATTTCACTTCATTCGGGCAGATTTAGAGTCGTATTTATAAAACTCATTTAAAGCATACTTGATACAGGATATTCAGTATGTCGCACTGTTCAAATATCGAAATATCTTTGGAGTTATGCATGTGTCTGTACAAAAAAAAAAAAAAACACAATTACGTCATTCTCAACATGGTACGTTGTCCAAATTTCGTATCAATCGGACAGGAGTTTGATGCACCATTTACCTAAAATCGGACGAAAATATAAATGGGAGCTATATCTAAATCTGAACTAATTACAACGAAACTTACCAGAGTATATTGTACAAAATTGTGCACAATTTACATAAAATCAGAAGAAAATATATATGGGAGCTATATCTAAATCTGAACCGATTTGCACGAAGCTTTATACATCATTCTGGACTTAGTTCAGTACGCTATGACAAATTTCGTGCAAATGGAATGAAATATACGGGCTTTGGTGCACTATTTACATAAAATCGGATAAAAATATATATGTAAAATATCTAATTCTGAATCGATGTTCACGATACTTACTACCCATCATACTAAAGTCATGTCTGTAAGCTATGCCAAATCTCGTACAAGTCGAATGATATATAGGGACTTTGGTATCGTACGAAAATATATATGGGAGCTATATCTAAATCTGAACCGATTTTTTCCCGATTTCAATAGGTTTCGTCCTTTGCCCAAATAAATTAGTTGTGCCAAATTTAATCCAATTCGGATCATAAATGCGACCTTGTTAAAATTTAACATGGACAGACGGACGGACGGACATCCATAAATCGACTCGGAAAGTGATTCTATGCATATACTCAAAAGGAACCATATGTCTATCTCGTGAAAGGTATACAAATTATAATACTCTCCAATAAAAAGCCTAACAATTGTCGGGATTACATGCCATGAAGTTTAATAATACATTTTCATTGTACTAGGTTTAGTAAATTCGGTAAGTGTGTATGTGGACAGTTAATAGAAAGGGTGGACTTATCTTGCCCATCTTTGAACTTTATTTATTACTTTGTGTTGTTGTGTGAACCAGCTGTTCAGTCCGGCGGATATTTCAAAACACACTCCTAATTGTCTGAAACACATTTTGTCCGAAAAGAACCACTCAAAAATCGGCTGTGTGGATGAGCAATGAATAACGACCCATTTTAATGTACATATCTTCTATTTAGTAGACCAATTGTTGCTATTCCGATAATGTTACAACCATGTTTTCCAACTTAACATTATTACAAGTTAACAGTGCTCTCAAATTCCGACTATTCTCTGCTCTGTTAATTCACATACACACGCACACACACACACCCAAAATAAGGGAACATTGGCAGGATACACAGCATCCAGTCTTCACGGACTGAAATGAATGAAATTGAAAGTCTCAGTTCTATTTTTGTCGGATCTGAGTAAACGCATTATCAGATATTCTAGCGAATTTTCAATGTTTTTCATGTTATTCAACCAATATATCTCATATGGATAAATGAAAAATCAAAAACTCGAGTGTCAATCAGCTATCCACTATTTAATAAATTTTATGGGTTTTATATGTGTGAGTGATTTTTCTATTTTGAAATTATTTCCTTGGTTTTACTCATAATTGAAACGAAAAAATATTTAATAATAAATATTCTGAAATAATTTTGACCGGTAATGATCCAGGGAACAATAACCGGGTACTTTAGGGTTTGTCGTTGTTTGCTTGGTTTTACTCATAATTGAAACGAAAACCAGTAAGGAAAGTAGTAAAGTCGGACTGGGCCGACTATATGATACCCTTCACCACTTTGGGGCTATTCTACATATGTATCTTTACAGATTTCGTCCATTGAAGGAACATTGAGATGAAATTGAACGAACTTAAAAATGCGATCTTTATCTATAGGTAAACCGACTAACATCAATACTTACACATGCCCTTCTGCAATCTATTCCATACTTTGTAAATAGACTTTAAGCGGGTCGGCCAATCTTTGGTTCTTTAGTGCACAATTTACATTAAATCGTACGAAAATATACATTGGAGCTCTATCTAAATCTGAACCGATTTTCACGAAACTTAGCACACATAAATATGGACCCAATTCAGTACCCTATGACAAATTTCGTGCACATCAAAAGATATATGGGACTTTGGAGACCCATTTACTTTAAATCGGACGAAAATATATATGGGAGCTATATATAAATCTGACCCGATTTTCTCGAAACTTGGCACACGTCATTCTTGACCTAATTCAGTACTTTATGCCAACTTCCGTGCAAATCGAAAGATATATAGGGACTTTTGTTTCCCATTTACCTTCAATCGGACGAATATATATATATATATATATATATATATGGGAACTATATCTAAATCTGAACCGATTTTCACGAAACTTAGCACACATCATTCTGGACCTAATTCAGTACTCTATGCCAAATTTCGTGCAAATCGTAAGATATATAGGGACTTTGGTGTACCATTTGCCTCAAATCGGACGAAAATATATATGGGAGCTATATCTAAATCTGGTTCGATTTTCAAGACTCAAAACACATCATTATAGACCTAATTCAGAACGCTGTGCCAAATTTCGTGCAAATCGAAGGATATATAGGACCGTTTATATTAAATCGGAAGAAAATATATATATATATATATATATATATATGGGAGCTATATCTAAATCTGAACCGATTTTAAGCGATTTTTGTTTAAAATAACCTGTGCCAAATTTCATCCGATTCAATTTAACATCGACAGACAGACGGACGGACATGCATAGATCGACTCAGAAAGTGATTCTATGCATATTCTCAAAAGGAACCATGTGTCTATCTCGTTTCCTTTTGCCTGTTACAAACATCTAACAACATCTACACTTAAGTAACATCCAGCGTTGTAAGGTCCTGTAAAATGAATCATTTGTCACAAAAAAACAAATATGAAATATAAACTCCTGCATCAGGTTGCTGGCCTAGGACTGTTCACCGTCTATGGGTTGGTGCAGCGTTTTCTTTCGTTTAAGTATATACATTGAAATTCACAAGTAACAGCTAAATGATGAATGCATGAATATGTGTCTCCAGGACATATAGTTTGACCCAATTCCTCCTTTCAACATCATTATGTGATGCTGCTATAAAAATAAAAAAAAAAAACACACATACACACAGTGAAAGAACAACACACAATGAAGTAAAACACAAAAACATTAATTTAGAAAGAGAGAAATAACTACAACAAAATTTGAAATATGTGGGGTATGTTTGAGTTCCATTAAATGCTGTAATTTGTATAGGAGACCTACTTACAAACTTTACTAAAAATGTTAGCTGTAATGTCAATTCATCAAAGAAAAAGAGAAGTCAAAAGTTTCTAACAAAATATATATTTTTTCAGCTAAGCCTATGTTTTCCTTACTTTGGATATAACGAACTTCTTCTATAACGAACTAATTTGCTTGGTCCCTACTACTTCAATATTGTCAAAAGTTTCTAACAAAATATATATTTTTTCAGCTAAGCTTATGTTTTCCTTACTTTGGATATAATGAACTTCTTCTATAACGAACTAATTTGCTTGGTCCCTACTTGTTCGCTATAACCGTACTCGACTGTATTTACTCCTGAAAGACATAGAATGAAATGGACCTTAACTTTATTTTGTTCGGATTTCTAGTCACTTTACACTATTAAACGCACATTACAAATATTACACCGGGACGGGGATCTGGCCAACTAATTCGAATGACTGTCTACAAAATGATCGGTCAATATTTATCCGACTTTTGTTTCTAAGATAAAAGCATTTAAATTTTATGATGTAAATGTTCTTTCCGGGAGAAAATGGAAATAATTCGTGGTAAGAAATAGGAGTTTTTGACCTCTAATCGGTCAAGAGGTTTCATGTGTCGAGAAATTTTGTGCAGACTAGGGATAGTGATTCCACGAAAGTAAGAGTTATATGGTAGTTGTGTAAAGTATCATATGGTTGACCCCGTCCAACTATAATGCGCCGCTCACTGGTTTCAAATATTGTTAATTATATTGTTATATCCTACACAGCACTGTGGAACATGCAAAAGGAATCTATTACGACCCACACTTACTTTTGAGAATATATTCTCAAAAGTAACATACTTTCTGAGTCTATTTATAATCCGAAAGAGATATTGATTCATTCTTAAATTGCTATTGTTCTTAAGATTTTTGTTATGCAAATCGGTCCCCGTTTTTTCCTCAACATTCCCGATGTGTTAATGGTTGTAGCCATATTGGCATGACATATATCTACGCAGAATATCCCCCATATAAAGGACCCACACTATTTTCAGTTTTTAGGTTATAACAGCTTTTTCAAGAGAAACGGTAGTATATTTGTATGGTCGATAAAGGACAACGTGTTGGTATAGCTCCTACATAAATGTTCCGCCCCATTCTCAGTGTTTTAAATATTTTGGCAATAATTTCCCTTCAAAGTGTCTTGAATGTGGCATTTTGGGATATATGAGGGTGAAAAATATTTTTGTAGAACATTTTTGATGTAGATTTATGTTATGACGTAGGCCCTATATATCGGTATTTTTCGATATTTTAAAAGTCATTTCAACTAATATTACACAGAAATTCCAGGTTTTTGGGTTCAACATGACATTACTGTTATTATAAGGGGATTTCCTATTGATACCAACCTACAGCATTCAATTATAGTTTTTTAAATACATACATCTTTCCTAGGAAATATATTCTGATGTTCCACGTCCATTTTTATACCCTTCACCACACTGTGGTGCAGGGTATTATGTATTTGTTCATATGTTTGTAACAGACAAAAGGAAACGAGATAGACACATGGTTCCTTTTGAGAATATGCAAAGAATCACTTTCTGAGTCGATTTATGCTTGTCAGTCCGTCCGTCCGTCTGTTGATGTTAAATTGTAAACAAAGTAGAGGTCGCATTTATGAACCGATTTGGATGAAACTTGGCACAAGTCACTGGTATCTCTTACTCATGTAAAGAATATTAAAATTTCAAAATATACACACAATTCGCAGAGTTTTCCCATTATTAGTAGTGATGTCTAAAGTCGTGTTTATTTGAAGTCGCGTGAGTGACCGCTCTTTTGTGGCTTTTATCTCAAAAGTTAAAAACGATAGGCTCTCAATTTTTTTACCACATATAGTGTTTCTAAAGTTCTACAAAAAAGCATTAATGGAGAATTGTAAAAAATGTAATAGTTTTCGATTTATTTAAGATTTAAATTTTAATTTTGCCTCTGAAAGTCGTGTAAGTTACTGCGGAAGTGCCCATATTTATTTTCGTCCGATATAGGCACCAAAGTCCCTATACATCTCTCGATTTGCACGAAATTTGGCATTGAGTACTGAATTAGGTCCAGAATGATGTGTGCTAAGTTTCGGTTCAGATTTAGATATTGCTCCCATATATAGTTTTGTCCGATTTTATGAAAATGGTGTACCATAGTCCATATATATATATATCTCGATTTGCACGAAATGTGGCATAGACTATTGAATTAGGTCCTGAATGATATGCGCTAAGTTTCGCGAAAATCGGTTCAGATTTAGAAATAGCTCCCATATATAGTTTTGTAAATGGTGCACCAAAGTCCCTATATATCTCTCGATTTGCACGAAATTTGGCATAGAGTACTTAATTAACCCTAAAATGATGTGTGCTAAGTTTCGAGAAAATCGGGTCAGATTTAGATATAGCTCACACATATTTTTTGGTCCGATTTAAGGTAAATGGGGCATATATCCCCATATATCTTTCGATTTGCACGACATTTGGTATAGGGTACTGAATTAGGTCTGGAATGATGTGTGCTATGTTTCGTGAAAATCGGTTCAGATTTAGAGATCAGATTTAGAAATCCCATATATATGTTTGTCCGATTTGATGTAAATGGAGGATCAAAGTCCCTATATATATTTAGAGTTGCTTGAAATTTGGTATAGCGCACTGAATTGCGTCTAGAATTACATATCTTAAGTTTCGTGAAAATCGGTTCAGATTTAGATATAGCTCCCATATATATTTTCGTCCGATTTTATGTAAATGGAGTACCAAAGACCCTATATATCTTTCGATATTGTACATATGTATCCTAAATATATACAATATACATATAGTGGTGAAGGGTATCATATAGTCGGCCCAGTCCGACTTAAGTACTTTCCTTACTGGTTTCGTATGCTTCCACACCTTCAAAACTTTTCGTTGAAATGAAACTCAGAGTAATATTTTTCCTTTTACATCCTAACAAAAATGCGACGAAAAAAATATAAGTAACACACGCACATCCATCGTATATATTCTTCACTATATACAACGAAGTTTGTCATTCTTATGTATTTGTCAAGCATGCAAATTATAGCTGGATTATGAAGAGATTTTCTAAAGGATGTAAATATGAAGGTTCAGAGGAAGTAAAATAGAAACTGCATCCTTTTTTCGTGTTCACTGATGCTGGAAATCCATTAAGTTCTTAAAAATTTTCTAAGAGTTTTCTAAGATTGTAGGTATCGTTGGAAATGATGTGATAAACAAAACATTTGCAAATGCTATCATTTAGGGAGGAAAGAAAAGAGGCGAACTTAGGGCAAATTATTAAGCAATTGCACTGCAAAATATGTGTCTAAGTATGCCTGATAGTTGATGGTAAAATTGTAGGCATTAATTATCGTAAAATTTAATATGTATTTTTTAAAACTACAACATCATTTCGAAATTTTAAAAATTTTCAAAATTTACTTCGATTAAGATAGTATGTTTCATTGCAAACCTCTTATCCTGGCTCTCATAAATCACAGCGTTTTAGCTTGTTTTGTTGCGTATGTGTGTTTGTCGTAGAGAACACTTAACAAAAGCCAAACCAGCAACATTGTAATGAAGCACTGGTACACGTGGCTTGTCAAGATAACTTTGGTGACACAACCTATTTAACAACCACGTTCACGAAGCAAACATGAAACTTTTAACCGAAAATACATGTCGTGACATTGCCACAGATTACAGTCAAACAATTAACATGTGACAATTGTCGTGATGAACTTTCTTCAGGGGGTACAAAGTGAGTTGAGACGAAAACCGACATACAAAAACAAGACCACAGGGCATCTGAGTTTTGGCGAATTATTTGTCGGTTTTAAAATTATCTATACTAATTAAAGATTAAAGTGATCTATACTAATAAAAGAGTAAACTGCCTTACTGACTGATTCACAGACTTAATGATTCGTCATCGCCTAGATGAATCGTCTGAAGGTGGAATCTTGAAATTTGTGGTGAGGGTCACTATTGGTCCAAAATTGTCACATAAGGCTGGGTTTGTGGAAAACCGGCACGAAAATGTGGTACCATTTCTATTTGTCGAACCGGTAGAGCTAGAGCTCTTTGAAATGAGGGTCACTGATGGTGTGTACAGAAGATATAGCAAAGGATTTTTTGGACATTCGAGCTATAAGTATCCAAAACGTACTAAAATATACTAAAACGGTATAATTTCGTAGCATGTTAAAAAAAACATGAGATATGAAACACGAATTACGGTTGAGAAATAGAGTCTCTATAAGAAGGTGGTTTTTCGTTAAAACATATATACGAAAAGTACTAAATTGTACTAAATTTGGTAAATGATATTAAATTGGATAACATTGGGATGTAGAGCTGGAATCGTGAAATTTCGAGTTAACATTACTTTGGGAGTGTAGACTTGCGATATGTGTGTCGGTTTGGAAATTCGTACTTATCAGTACTAAATTTGGTACAATTTGAATTTTAAGTGAACCAATAGAACTAGAATCTTAAAATTTTAAATTATTATGTTATATCGATTTAGGGAGAACCGATTGACCTATATCTTGAAATTGGATAATAAGATTTCCATTGGATTGCATGGTGTAGGTAGTAATGGAAATTTATACTTATTTGTACTAAATTGTATGTACCTTGTTTGTCTACGACAATTTACATGTTCCATCTGTAGGAAGACATATTTTATATTCAGCTACTGTCGATGATGAGAGTCACAGCTCATTTGTTTGGCCCAAGGACGAACCCTATTGAAATTGGGAAAAAGGTAAATGGTGCACCAAAGTCCCTATATATCTTTCGAATTGCACGAAATTTGGCACAGCGTAATGAATAAGGTCACGAAAGATCTATGCTAAGTTTCGCGAAAATCGGTTCAGATTTAGATATAGCTCCCATATATATCTTCGCCCGATTTAACGTAAATAGTGCACCAAAGTCCCTATATATCTTTTGATTTGCACGAAATTTGGCACAACGTACTAAACATATCTAGAATGATATGTGCAAAGTTTCGTGTAAATCGGTTCAGATTTATATATAGCTCCCATATATAGCTTCGCCCGATTTTAGGTAAATAGTCCACTAAAATCCCTGGAAATCTTTTGATTTGCACGAAATTTGGTACAGCGTGATGAATAATGTCTAGAAGGATGTTTGCCATGTTTCGTGAAAATCGGTTCAGATTTAGATATAGCTCCCATATAAACCTTCGTCCGATTTAAGGTTAATTGTGTACCAAAGTCCCTATATATATTTCGATTTGCACGAAATTTGGCACAGCGTACTAAATTGAGTAAAGAATTGTGTCTCCCAAGTTTCGTGAAAATCGGTTCAGATTTAGATATAGCTCCCATATGTATTTTCATCCGATTTAAGGTAAATGGGTCTCCAAAGGCCCTATATATCTTTCGATTTGCACGAATTTTGGTATAGGGTACTGAATTGAGTCTAGAATGATGTTGCTAAGCTTCGTGAAAAGATCCATAGTTAGGCCGATTGACACAACGTACTGATGTTATATAAATTAGTCTCTGGGAAGTTTCCCTGAAATCGGTTAAGATATAGATTTATAACAAAACGCGTCGTCTGTTAGGATACATATGTAAAATATACCCAAAGTGGTGAAGGGTATCATATAGGCCCAGTCCGACTTTACTACTTTCCTTACTGGTTTGTATATAAAACTGTCTGTTAATAACACATTTCTGTGTGTATTTATTACTGTCTGTTATTGATACTGTCAGAGGGGATGTCATTTAAGGGAAACCCCCCCCCCCCAATTCTCGATTTTAATTTTCCAAGATTTTCAATGGGCTGGTAAATCAATACCAATGCTTGTTAAGGTTTGTAACTATGCACATATATATTTGAAGATTTAAAAGAGAGGACAAATTATTTACAAAAAAAAAAAAAAAATATATATATATATATAATTGTTTTGTTGTTGTTATTTGTAATTAAAGTGAAGTCCTTATCCAACGGCTCTCTGGCTCTCGTATGAACCAGGATTATTGACTTCGCGGACATTTGAAAAAAAATATTTTTGGAAGATCGCAGATTTTTGATGAAAAACCAAGGTAAAAAATAAGGAAGATCTTCACCGATTGGCTTTATCCTAGTCCATACGATAGCTATACACTCACAGAGGAAAGTGTAAAAATGTGGAATCGATTGGGTTATTAGTTTTTGAGTTATCGTGCCCGCAATTCACAAAAGAAAAAAACGCGTTTAAAGTTTGAAAAGCCCTTTAGCCGTCACTTGATGCTGTCACAAATAAATCGTCTATATCTTCAAGAGTTCTTGAGATTTTCACTTGAAATTTTGTAGGGACATTCTTGAATTAGTGTAGATTCGAATTAATCTACACTAATTCAATAACAACAATGGGTCTCTCTAGATATAAAAATGAGAAAGATGTTTAATATGAAAGAGTTGGAAAAGTAAAATACGAAAAAGTTAAAAATGTCAACAGTTGAAAACAGATAAAATCAATATGAATAATTGACATAATTTTTATACCCTCCACCATAGTATGGAGGGTATATTAATTTTGTCATTCCGTTTGTAACTCATCGAAATATTCATTTCCGACCTTATAAAGTATATATATTCTTGATCAGGGTAAAATTCTAAGACGATCTAGCCATGTCCGTCTGTCCGTCCGTCCGTCTGTTGTAATCACGCTATCTTCTGAAGGAATTGAGGTAGGATGCTGAATTTATATAATTTTTACATCAACAGACGGACGGACATGCATAAATCGACTCAGAAAGTGACTCTATGCATATTCTCAAAAGGAACCATGTATCTATCTCGTTTCCTTTTGCCTGCTACTAACATATGCACAAAGTCATAATACCATGTACCATAATGTAGTGAAGGGTATAAAGACTTTAACTTTGACTAACAATGATTTTCATAACCAAAAGGTGCTGTGGAACAAGTGCTACGACAATTGGTTTGAGTGCATAAAAATATTGAAGAATACTTTAAAAACAATATAATCATTTGCGTTGATAAATATTCGGATTAGCATATATAGGACATAGTATATAAAGGACCCTGTCCTTTTGAAGACATACGTCCCAACATTATTCTTTCAATAGTTCCAAGTGGATTTTGAAATGTTATTGGAAATAAATGTCAGAATTCCTATTGACTCGCATTTCACATCCGTTCCGTTCATTTTTTAATTGCTCTTAACTATTTCCAAGCCTATCTGACGTGCAAATGCCATTTTCGCCATTGTTGTTAAATAGAAGTGTCACACAATTTCGGGTATCCCTAGATACTCTTTGAAAATATTAACTGTAAATATTTACAAAGACATAACAAACATCGTTGAAATACGATTGTTATGTAGACACAGGATGTTACGTGTCTGTGCAGCCAATATTCAGTTCCAGTATAAATTGCATGGTATCATTTGTTTACAATTGGAGGTAGTAACCAAAATCTAAATGTGAAGAAGACTGTAACAACATTTTAACGAATGGACACCTTAAGCATTTATTGAAACTAATCAATCGAACCAAATGTAATTTAGAACTAATAATGTTGTGTTAGGAATTAATGAGAAGCACATCCATAAATTCAAAAGTATTTTTAAATAGGCTCCACTGTAGTATAGTCATGAAATGCAACAGACAAAATAACTATCTTCACTTAACTGCTTGGCATTTGAATATTGCCATAAACTAGAAAAGTCATTGAACACTGCACTTATTTCTATTTACAGTTCAGATGTTCACAAATGCAGAATTCATACAACTCAGTTAACGACTAAGTAACAAATACTGGCATATTCAAAATAACATCGCTTCTTACAAACAGATTTGCAATTGTCACAAATAATAAAACCTTTGATTTTTTTGATGAATAATAAACTTCTCTAAATGCTCGTATTTATAACACGGTGAAATGTTGTTATGATTGGGCGGCCCGAACATTTTATTCACTCCACAATGAGGTGTACATTTAAAATACCTCTAATCGTTCCGGGCCTGAGAGATGTGGAGAGTTATGACGTGGCAAATTTTGGTAGGAAAAATTGGCAGCCACTGAGAACCAAATATGAGTCCCTTCGGTTAAGAAAACGAGCCTATAATACGTAAAATACCGAATATGGGGGTACAGTTATATGGGGCTATCCTAAAAAAATGGACCAATGTTGATATTTTTGTGGGAAGATTTGCTACTCTAAGGGAATTCAAAATGCTAAATTATAACTAATTTGGTTAAACACTCTCAAAGTATGGAATATAGGAGAGTGCCGTTATGTGGGGGCTACCCTATAATGTGGTACAATATTGATAATTTTAAGAAGGAAGATTTAGTATCCATTGAAACCCCAATATACCAAATTACGCCTAAATATTCTGAAAAACGAGCCCAACAGTTTCAAAATACCGAATATTGGACCGATATATCAGTAACAGACTTCCCTGTTGTAATAGCAATGTATATGCAAAATTTCAAAGCCCCATCTTAAATATTTCGAGCTCCCCAATAGGATAAACTTTGGGCCTTTGTTGCCCCACTTACATTAAATTAGACGAAGCTTTATCTAAATCTGAGCCGATTTTCTCTATACTTAAAACACTTCATTCTAGACATAATGCAGAACGCTGTGCCAAATGTCGTGCAAATCGAAAGATATAAAGGGAATTTGGTACACCATTTACCAACCAGTAAGGAAAATAGTAAAGTTGGACTGGGCCGAATATATGATACCCTTCACCACTTTGGACATATTCTACATATGTATCCTAACAGACGTCGTTTGTTCGAAGGAACATTGACGAGAAATTGAACGAACTTAAATATGTGATCTTTATCTACATGTAAAGCGGCTATCATCAATCCCAAGACATGTCATTCTGCTATATACGGGAGCTATAGCTAAATCTGAACCGATTTTCACGAAACTTAGCACACATCAATCTGGACCTTATTCAGTACTCTATATATAAGACTTTGGTGCCCCTTTAACCTTAAATCGTACGAAACTATAAACGGGAGCTACATCTAAATCTGAACCGAATTTCACGAAACTTGGCACACATCATTCTGGACCTAATTCAGTACTCTATGCCAAATTTTGTGCAAATTGAAAGATATATAGGGACTTTGGTGCCCCATTTACCTTAAATCGGACCAAAATATATATGGGAGCTATATCTATATCTGAACCGATTTTCTCGAAACTTGGCACACATCATTCTGGACCTAATTCAGTACTCTATGCCAAATTTCGTGCAAATCGAAAGATATATAGGGACTTTGGTGCACCATTTACCTTAAATCGAACGAAACTATATATAGGAGCTATATCTCAATCTGAACCGATTTTCTCGAAACTTGGCACACATCATTTTGGACCTAATTGGGTACTCGGACGAAAATAAATATGGGAGCTATATCTAAATCTGAACCGATTTTTTCCAATTTCAATAGAGTTCGTCCTTGGGCCAAATAAGTGACTTGTGCCAAAGTTCATCAAAATCGGATCATAAATGCGACCTGTAGTTTGTTTACAATTTAAAATCTACAGACGGACAGACGGACGGACGGACGGACATGCATAAATCGACTTAAAAAGTGATTCTATGCATATTCTCAAAAGGAACCATGTGTCTATCTCGTTTCCTTTTGCCTGTTACAAACATATGCACAAAGACATAATACCCTGTACCACATTGTGGTGAAGGGTATAAAAATCGGCGAAAATATATATAAGAGCTATATCTAAATCCGAACCGATCTTCATGAAACTTAGCACACATCATTTTGGTTTCAATTCAGTACGCTGTTCCAAATTTTGTGCAAATCGAAAGATATTTAGGGGCTTTGGCGCACCATTTACCTTAAATCGGACGAAAATATATATGGGAACTATACCTAAATCTAAACCGATTTTCACGAAACTTAGCTCACATCATTCGAGGCCTAATACAGTACGCTGTGCAAATTTCGTGCAAATCGAAAGATATATACAGACCTTGGTGCACCGTTTACATTAAATCGGACGAAAATATGTAAATCTGAACCGATTTTTCCCAATTTCAATAGGGTTCGTCCTTTGGGCCAAAAAAATGAGCTGTGCCAAATTTCATCCATATTGAATTATAAATGCGCTCTGTACTTTTTTTATAATTTAACATGGACAGATTAACACATTTACAATTCTACATGGACGGACATACATAGATCGACTTAAAAAGTGAGTCTATGAATATTCTCAAAAGGAACCCTTGTTTTCTTTTGCCTGTTACAAAACATATGCACAAATACATAATACCCTGTACCACAGTGTGGTGAAAGGAATAAAAAGAAGCGTGGCGTTTCAATAAGTTTATGTTTCGGTCGGTCTGGTTTTGTAAAAATCGATACGAATTCGATAAAAAATATGCATTTTTCAAATAGTTATAATTGGAAGCAGTTTTTTCTTACTAAAAGCTGTTCACTTGTGTTAAGCAAACATCGGACCCTTATATCCCATTAGCAATATCAATCATCTTAGAAGTGCTTGCAATGTAGGTGCAACATTTCTATCTTT